>NC_048299.1:87253267-87318702 GCF_013100865.1 Trachemys scripta elegans
TTACCTAGGGAGGTGGTGGAGTCTCCTTCCTTGGAGGTTTTTAAGGCCCGGCTTGACAAAGCCCTGGCTGGGATGATTTAGCTGGGAATTGGTCCTGCTTTGAGCAGGGGGTTGGACTAGATGACCTCTTGAGGTCCCTTCCAACTCTGATATTCTATGATTCTATGATTCTATGATAAAATTTTATTTTAAAATGTTTTATTTTCTTAGAACTTTGGAAAAGAACAAGAAGAAAGGGAAGATCTTTTAAATACATCTATTTACCACCAGTTATGTATTAGTTGCCAATATGCCAGCCTGGACATCAGTGTTCGTTGGATCCGTTTGACCAATTTTGCACCAGTTGTATCCATAACAATGGATTTAACAGCATGACAAATTTTTTGTTAATTTTGATGGAGATTGAGATGCCTTGAATTGTCTAGGATGTTGTGTACTTGGAAAAATAACAGCTCTAAGTACTTTTTCCTTTTTTTCCTTTTTAAAACAGATGTCATTTTAACACAAAAGAAAACATTTTACTGTTGTACAATCATGTTCTGGTGGTTTTTTTTGTTTGTTTACAGGATATTCCAAAATACAAGGACTCTGGAAGGTTTTCAGTGAGGATAAATTGCCATAATATGATACAAACTATGCTTCTCTATTATAATACAAGAATTCCATTCAGTGCAGCATATACAATAATGTAATTTAGTCTAACACAGTTGACCCTATTTTTGACACTTCCATTGTTTAAAAATACACATGGAAAAACAAACTTATAGGCTTACAGTGCACCTAAAAGCTTTTTATAACAACCCTTCTTTGTTTTGGATTCTTTAAATATATGCTATCCTCATTTAGTAACTTCTTTAGCCAGAAAAATTTCATTACTGCTTCATTTTTGTAATAACATTTAATTTAGATATTTTTTTTCATATATTGGCCCTGCTAAATAGAATATAGCTTCTTTCATATGGTAGGAACCAGTGAGTAAATCTTTCCTTTAACTCCCTTTTTACATTTTATGGTAAGTAGCAGGAAAATGCATTTATAGGTCATTTTTAGGCAAAATTGTGGAGTTAACTACCAACCTGTTTCTACCTGTGTGCAGTCTTTCTTTATTTTACTAGAAATGGGAATCATGGCCTCTTGAAAAAGTCACCATTTTGCATTTAGCTGTATTCATATACTGCATTTCTGTATTTTTGTTTGTATTGTAAAAAATCACATAATAAACAATGTTGTGATGTAACCTGCTGATGTGTGATACGCTTTCAAGGAATTGCATAGCAAAGTATTCACTATGGGAAATATTTCAATGTAACCACACTTAGATATAAAAATTAACTTTGCATTTAGTCTATGTCAAGTTCCCAGTTAAAGGGTGGACAAGTGTATTCAATCTGTGGGTTATTGACCTAATAAAACATGTTTAAGTGGCTGAGTACTATACATGATTAATTGTGCCCTGAAACTTCAAACTAAAAACTTCTTATCGTGAAGAGGGCATCAACTTTTTTTGTATTGTCCAAAATAGTAAGGTGTTCAGACACCTTTTCTGATATTTTCCCTGGGTGAGTCTCCATTACTCCATCCAGAAGTTTTAAGTATTCATGGTTATCAATGGCACTAGGGGATGGCTGTAGCCTCTGGGATTTTTCCACTGCTTATCAAAAATGTAAGCGAGTCAAACTGAACTGAACTTGGTAGCTGGGAAGGTGGCATGTAGCTTGTAAAATGCTTGAACCTTACACAGGAGAATGTACTAAGCTTTAGTTGCCATTATAGAGGCAAAAGAACTGAAAGATTCATGTTGACATTTTTCAGAAAATAGAAATGGCAGCATACTTCCCAATTTGTTCTACATTGCAGGAAACAATACTTACCTGAAGGGACTTCTTTAATGGGGGAAGAGAATCCTAAAGACACTTTGCTTAACCAGACGTGTTACTTTGAAATGATTATAGTCCTGATTTGGGATAAGAATTTTTCCATTGTTAGCTGTAGAGCCTTCCTATTAATATTTTTTCAGGTGGCATTCTGACGACTGCATTCCTCTTAACCGGAATGATTAGAAAACTCATGATATACACACTGAAATGTATTTGCAAATGGTTTAATTACAACTGACCTTTTGCTCCAATTTGGCTTCCATGCATTTTACTGAAAATGAACACGTGTAGCCAGCAATGAGACTGGTAAACCAATTTCCAGTTTATTGTATTGATTTAATGGATAAATAAAAATTTATTAAATGTTAGTTGCTTGCACAAAGGTCACTTGTATTATCCAGTAGTCATTTTGCCTTCTGTTCCAGTTTGTTTTTGCACAGGATTCCCCTTTTGTTGGTGTCGATGGCACTCACTCAGATAGCCACACCCAGAACAAGGCTCAAGAATCATCTGAATTTGAGTTATTTTTATCATTCACTTTGAACATAACACATGACTTCTTGCAATGTTAACGTTCAGAATCCTGATCTCTGCAAAATGGGTGTAGCTTTCCTTTAAGCAATCTGAATTGCAAGACCCTTTGTATTGTAATACATGTAAAGCTTCTTCATGCTGTCCCAATTGTTCCCCCAAGACACTTTGTAGAACATGAGCCTCGTGTGTGTGTGTGTGTGTGTGTGTGTGTGTGTGTTGCCAAAAAAATTGAATAATCTGATTTATAGAGGACTAGCAACACCTTTTACCTGTTGTTCTGTAGCAGTGTTGCTCTTAAAGCTAGTCAAATGCTGGGCAATTCCAACATTTGAACATTTCCTTTTGTCCCAAATCAGAAGGAAAATCCTTGCCCGCAAAAATGAAATGTGTGGGAAAAAATCATTTAGGAAATAATAAAACAATCATATTGAAGTGTTTTGTGTTGACTACGTTATAAGGATGAAACAAAGTTCTTCAATCTGTCAAATCAGCATTTTCCAAAAGAAAATTGTTCCAATGGAAAAGTTTCAACCAGTTTTAATTGCTATCTTTCCAAAACTATGTTGAGTTAATACGTGTGTGTGTGTAAATTTGTCCTGCAACTTTCCCAAAATGAGGTATGGTTTGACCAAAAGTTGGAGATTCTAGTCTGGTACACTAGATGCTGATATTCTTGTTTGCCTACCTGGAGCACATTTCTTCAATATCTAGCACTAGAAATGGCTTTTCTTTAAATACATTGTAATATTTTGAATTATTTAGTTTATATTAAAACTGTCCATTTTATTTACTAATAACTTCAGAACAAGAAAACTTGTTTAAAATCAAAGCAGGTTTTTTGGATCACAGATATACCATAATTTGGCTGTGGCACTAGACATGCATCTTGCTTTATTGATTGGCATGCCATTAACTTTTGCCACACTTACTCAAACAATATAATGTATTATTGAGGAATTCTGAATAGATTTTCATATTTTCACCATTCTTTATAAGAAGTCAGCAGATCCCATCAGTGGCTAAAGTGTTTGGCTCTTTATTCATTGTAAAACAGCTTTTAAAAACTGTTTTTTATTCGGATTGTTTATTTTAATTTTTTTTACATATAAAATCATTTGGTTTAAAATTTAAATTTGAACTTACAACCAGCCTTCTCCTAAACTGTTAAGTCTGGGAATCTTACTCAACATCCAGCTAAATAAATCTATCAAATTGGGAGGTGGGGGGGGGGAATTGTGTTGTAAGGGCTGGTAGATGTTTATATATATTGCTGCAATTTTTATTGCAGTATATGACATGGCCTATACTGTTAGTTTACACTTTAAATACAACTGGATAAAATTAATTTAAATAGAAAAACTTCCTAGGTCTGTATCTGGGAATAACTAGATTACAAATTTGTGGTTCTCTCCAAAACCTTCAACTGATAAATTATGCCAGGCTCTGGGTTCCAGAAGGGGCAGGGCTGGGCATCAGCCTCTCCCAGCTAACCCTTCTACCAGCCCGCGCTGCCTGGGGCTGCAGTGGTGAAATTAAAGAGCCCGGGGCTCCGGCCACTGCTGCAGTAGCAGTGGTGGTAGCTGGAATCCCGAGGCCTGTTTAAATCGCCGGGGCCCAGGGCAGCTGCCCCTTTTGGCCCCTCCCCTTACCTCAGTGGCCCTGGCAGGGGCGAAAGGGGTAGGAACATCGGCTGTCTACAGGGCCTGTACCGATGGCCACTTCTTAACAGTATGCCGTACTGGCCCATTTTCATCTCTGGAAATATCACAGTAAATCTTCTTGCATCACAGACTGAATACCACATTTCCTCTATACTGTGGTCTTAACTAGACAGTTATTTCCCTTTTTTTATCAGCATCACGGCTTTCCTATAACATACCACTAGATGGTGTCAATCTGATTAGCTCAGTGGTAGGCAAACTACAGCCTGCGGGCCAAATCTGGCCCACAAGCCATACCACGTGGCTCGGCCCTGCTCTGGCTGGGGCGCTGGGTTGGGGGACAGACCACCCAGCTCCTGGAAGCCGCAGCATGGCCCTACTCCGGCTCCTATGCAATCCAATCAGAGCTGCAGGGCAGACGGGGCAGCATGCAAAGCCGCCTGGCCGCGCCTCTGTGTAGGAGCTGAAGAAGGGACATATCACTGCTTCCAGGAGCTGCTTGAGGTAAGTGCCACTTGGAGTCTGCACCCCTTGAGCCTCTCCCCACTCCAGCTCTGATCTCCTCCTGCTCTCCAAACCCCTTAATCCGAACCCAGAGCACCCTCCTGCACCCCAAATCTCATCCCCAGCCCCACCCCAGAGCCTGCACCCCTTCCCGCACTCCAGCCCTGATCCCTCTCCTGCAGACCAACCCCAATTTTGTCAGCATTCATAGCCTGCCATACAATTTCTATTCCCCGATGTGGCCCTTGGACCAAAAAGCTTGCCTACCCCTGAATTAGTTACTTCTGTTTTTTCAAGAAGAATCTACTTGGACTCATCTGAAGGTAATAACAGTTTGGAGGAGCTCCCATACTTACTTACCCATATAAGAAGCCTACTAAACTGGGTCACCTGGCAGTAAATGAATGTTAACTATGCTTAGGCTGCATTCTCCTAGGGTTTGGGGTGGGTTGTTGGTTTTTTTTATTTGGTACTCTTATTTTTCTTGTCCTAGGTAACGAGTCATCCATCTTTTTCCTTGGGTCACTGCATATTCATCCTAAAATTATTTTTGCCAAGAGGAGTTTCTTGAAAAGCATTCTCCCATGGCAAATTAGTCTGTCTTCTGTTGGAACAGGGGAGAATCTATGAATTTCATTGTAAATGGCTTGAAACTATTTTGCATATTAGTTAGGTCTCAGCTGAAGGCTTTTAAGCCAAAGGATGACATTTCCAGCCCAATCCTGAGGTATCTTGCTTCAACTGAGGGGAAAACAGTACAGAACCAGTGCAACCAACCACCACCAATTTTTTAGTTTCCATATTCCCAATTCACAACACATGGTCCATCCCTCTCATAAGCCATCAAGGGCTGTAGTAGCCACGGGTGGGTGTCCAAATAAGGGCACTCCTCTGTCCCAGGAGCAACTGTGAAGACTACCTGCATACGATCTCTCAGGCTCCTCGCAAACATACTAAACTCGTAGGGTCCGTCTACACAGGGATAAAAGACCTGCTGCAAAGCCACAGTGGGCTGGGGTCAGGTGACTTGGGGTCACTGGGCTCAGACTGTGGAGCTAAAAATTGCTGTGTAGGTGTTGGGGCTCAGAGCCCCAGAATTTGGGCTCCACCTGAGCCCAAACAGCTACATCACTTTTTCAGCCCCAGAGCCAAGTCTCGCAAGCCTGAGTCAGCTCCCCAAGGCCAGCCATGGGTGGGGTTTTTTTGGTCCCTGTGTGTATGAAGCCTTGTTGAGCGCTTCTGAAATGTTGCCTCTTACTGTTTTTCTTCTAACACAGCACCGCCAGTCCTCTAATGAAATATTCAAATGTTGCTCTTGGCATCTTCTCTTATTGCTTTAAATAGTTGCAGATTAAAATGTTCTTTTTAGAAGTGTGGATTATATGCCAGTGTTTGACACGCTCTGTGAAAATGATTTGAGAGGCAGTTTTTAGAGTGCAGAAAAAGTTGTTTTTGTTTTCAAAAACTTTTGAATGGTTTGAATAGAGCGAGACAAACATCTGGTGGTTCTGGAACAAACATTATTCCCACGATTATTTGGTTTGTGCAGTCCTCAGCAAAAGTATGGAATAAATAACTTTATCCAAGTGAGACAACAAGCCACTGCTCAACAGGTTTTCCCTCTTTATACACTTCAGCATGAATGACCAATGAAATCACAGAAGCTGGGCAGCATACCAGGGGTCCTGAGCACCTGTCTTTTTTTTTTTTATTGTACAGCACTGAGCTTTCTCCTCTTGTTTCAGAGATTGCTCTAGATTAAATTCTCCCAAGGGGCCTCCAGAGTGGGAGGTGGTTTTGGAGAAGTATCACAAGAAGACAATTTGCTGACAAATGTGAAAAGGCCAAGAGAAAAACTAATAAACTTATCTTTTGTGGCAAGGCAATACAACTCTAGTTCTCTGCTGTCTTCACCTCTGATGCCACACCTCTGAACTCCCATCCTTAGTGGTCTGAGGTAGTGAAAAGGGGGGTGTCTCTCCAGCACGTGGTTTTATGAGGAGCACACCTTTTTAGTATGCCTGTGGTAAGTAGGCCAAGATAATACTTGAGGTGCAGTTGCCTTAGGGTCCTGTTCTTCCTGCTTTTCTGTTAACTTTTCCAGGCATGCTAGCTCTAATCTCTGTAGCAGCTAAAGCCCAGGAGACGGCTAGTGAAATCATATAAACAGTTGCAATGGTGACAAAAACCATAGTTCAGGTATGTGCTGGAGGAATCTTTTAGCTGTTCCCAGGAGTCCCTGGTTAAAAATCTTATCACTAAATGGATGGGAGCTCTCAAGTAATTTACCTCATACTGGGGTGGCGTTTACTCCTTCCTTTGGCTACTGTTGAATCATTCCTTTTTCAGAGAGGACTTATCCCTGTGGCTCATCAAATAGTGCTGAAGAGCACTTTGGGGTTTTGGCATGGAGCAGTTGAGAACAGTGGGAGGATGGCTGTTTTCAGAGCCTAGAGCTGGGGTGGGAAAACTATGGCCCGACAGCTGTTTTAATCTGGCCCTCGAGCTCCTGCTGGTGAGCGGGGTCTGGAGCTTGCCCCCCCCCCCCAGCACTCCAGATGGGGAGCTCTATGCGGCTCCCGGAAGCAGCAGCATGGGCCCCCCTCCAGCTCCTACATGTAGGGGCAGCCAGGAGGCTCCACTCTGCACGCTCCCACCGCCTTCGCAGCTCCCATTAGCCAGGAACCGTGGCCAATGGGAGCTGCAGGGGCGGTGCCTGTGGACAGGGCAACATGCAGAGCTGCCAGGCTGCGCCTCCATGTAGGAGCTGGAGAAGGGACGTGCCGCTGCTTCCGGGAGCTGTTTGAGGTAAGCGCCGCCCAGAGCCTGCACCCCTAAGCCTCCCCCCCATACCCCAGCCCTGATCCCCCTCCCATCCTCCAAACCCTTTGATCCCAGCCTGGAGTACCCTCCTACACCCCAAACCTCTCATCCCCAGCTCCACCCCAGAGCCTTCACCCCACCCTGTGTAGCCCCAGCTCTGATCCCTCTCCCGCTCTCCAAACCCCTCGGTCCCAGCCCGGAGCACCTTCCTACACTTCAAACTCATCCCCAGCCCCACCCTGGAGCCTCTCCCACCCCCCACATTGACTTCAATGAGAGTTAGGCACCTAAATACTTAGAAGATCTGGGTTTTAATCTCTTGGCCCACCAATTTCCTATCTGAAACAGGACAAAACCACCTACCTCAGAGGATAAATGCATTTTTAAGATGCTAAGATACTCTGGTGGAGGAACCTACATAAGCACATAAATCTATTTTACTTTTTTTTAGTTTCAGCTTTGTTATGCATGTGTGTGTGTATAGCACTGCTTCCTATGACATAGAAAGCTCACTTTTGTGCTTGTTGCTTAGAGGGGAGTTCTTCCTTGGCTGATCTTTAATGTTCATCCAGGCGTTTTGTCTCCTTCACAAATTGTAAGTGTGCTAATTGAATACTATGTCTGGGCACTTGAGATGGCAGAGGACAGCTGAATAATTCTGTCATTTCATTTGTTGCATGTGTCAGGTCAAGTATGACTTAAACAAAAACCCATTAAATTGTGGACTGAGCTTGCTTCACTAGAGAAACACCATTTATAGGTTAGTGAATTTTTTCCTAGTTGTTTAAAGAGACAGTCAAGTAATTAGGCTCTAGTTTGTTTTGTATTAAGGTTTTGTAAATCTATTAACCAATGTTTTAAATAAAACTTTCAAAGTATTCCCTTGCCGTGTTGGAAATCTCCGCACAACAGCCTGGTGCTTCTATATGAAACCCAGAAAGTGAAACTGCGTAAACAGTCAGGACTGGCTTCGCTCTCCAAGCAGAGATGAAACAAATGTAAACACTGGAAAGAACATTAGAATTTTTTGGAATCTAAGGAAATAGCCCTGAGATCTTTAAATTGTAGTAGCACAGGCTTCAATCATCAGCATGGGTAGAACCTGGGGACCTTCTCTTCCAAACCCCAACTTCAACCACTTGGAGCTAGAGGAAAGCTTCCTTTAGTTACAGAACTAAAACTAAATGCATTTTTTCAACTTTTTTTCATGGATTTTTATTTTTTTCCCAAAAAATATTTGTACTAAAAAGACTCAATTTTTTTGTGGCTTTTGGATTCAAATTCTGTCAAAGTATTTATGAAAACATTTCACTAAATGAAACGTTTAGATCATCATTTTGATAATGCTTTCAATATAAACTAACAATGTTTCAAATAATTTTGAAAAAAATTGAAAAACGGGTCCATTTCTAATCCTGGGAGAATTGGAAATAATGGTGCAATTTCACTAATAATTTTGTTCAGCTTTTGACCAGCTTTGTTACAGTGGGTTAATGTTCTTTGTGAGTCAACCACTAGAAAGTGACAGCCACAAAGTAATTTCAGCTAGTTGAGAGCAATGGCCCAGACACACACACACACACACACGCCACTAGATTTCATATTGCTTTCAACCGGTTCTAGTTCTCAGGCATTTGGGGTTCACAGGAGCTCAAACCTAACATTTGTGCATTAACAGCAATAAATTAGTAGCCACCAACGTCTAACTCAGAGCCTCCTGTTCCCATACACAAGCCCCTCTTTCTTAAAACAAAGCCCGTTGCCAACTTTGTCCACATATCTATTCAAGGGACACAATCATAGGACCTAATCACATCAGCCACACTATCAGAGGCTCATTCACTTGCACATCTACCACTGTGATATGTGCCAGCAATGCCCCTCTGCCATGTACATTGGCCAAACCGGACAGTCTCTACACAAAAGAATAAATGGACACAAATCAGACATCAAGAATTAGAACATTCAAAAACCAGTTGGAGAACACTTCAACCTCCCTGGTCACTCAATTACAGACCTAAAAGATAAGTATCAGGGGGTAGCCGTGTTAGTCTGTATCTACAAAAACAACAAGGAATCTGGTGGCACTTAAAGACTAACAGATTTATTTGGGCATAAACTTTCGTGGGTAAAAACCTCACTTCTTCAGATGCATAAATTGAGGTTTTTACCCATGAAAGCTTATGCCCAAATAAATCTGTTAGTCTTTAAGGTGCCACCAGACTCCTTGTTGTTTTTGTAGACCTAAAAGTTACAATTCTTCAAACAAAAAAACTTCAAAAACAGACTCCACCGAGAAACTGGAATTAATTTGCAAATTGGACACCATTAAATTAGGTTTGAATAAAGACTGGGAATGAATGGGTCATTTCACAAAGTAAAAACTATTTCCCCATGCTATTTTTCCCCTACTGTTACTCACACCTTCTTGTCAACTGTTTGAAATGGACCATCCTGATTATCACTACAAAAGTTTTTTTTCTCCTGCTGATAATAGCCCACCTTAATTGGTCTTGTAAGAGTTGGTATGTTCTCTGTGTATATATATCTTCCTACTGTATTTTCCACTGCATGCATCTGATGAAGTGGGTTTTAGCCCACGAAAGCTTATGCCCAAATAAATTTGTTAGTCTCTAAGGTGCCACAAGTTCTCCTTGTTCTTCTTACTTACAGTATGGTTCTACTCTAAAATGTGACCGAAAAAACAGATTGTGAGGTACTATAGTCACTGGGTACAGCTGATTTTCTGTATCCTATTTGCTCTATTTGTAAGTAAAAAGGTGATTTTTCTAACTGCAAGCCCACAAACTCACCTGGATTCTTGTCGGTCTCTTTCTCATCTGGGGAGTTTGTATTGTAATGATGGAATACCACAGCTCAGATCCTCGCATCAGTACTCAGGTCAGCAATCCAATGTACGTGTGGGCCAGTGAGGTCTACAGTCACGTCACATAGTCAATTTTACAGGTGTTTTCCAATTTCTTTTTTTTCAAACGAGTCTCAAATTTTCTGTTATGTGGCATGTTCCCTATGGATTGCTGACCTTCTTTGAACATACACTACTCACCTACTTCGTTTTTTCTAAAAACTGCATTACTCAGAAGAGAATGGAGCTAAATACGACATTGGAAGTGAATGTTAAGAGGAGCAGGCACTGCAGCTCAGACAGAGACAAACATTTCTGGGACCACATAAGTAGAGAGGTAAAATCCTTCCAGGTTGATCAGTGGGTAGACAATGTTCCCTTTTTGCAAAAAGATATGGTAAGTTCCTCACTCCCAAGGAGGACATAGATTCCTCTGACAGATGCTGTGCAATGCAAAGAAGGCTGTTACAAACCTCACCATTTTCCCTTCCAAGAACAAGGTGCATTTCTTTAACCTTGCCTTCTCTAGCATGAGCACAAAGCAACAGGCATATTTAAAAACAAAAGAAAAAAATTACCAGCACACGACATTCCACTGCACACTTTTCTCCCACTGGAGAGATGAGAAAACAACAGGTGGCAATGTTTAGTCACATTAATGCACTATTGGAAAGTGCTCAGATACTAGGGTGATGAGCGTGGTGTCAAAAGCTGAATAGAATAGCATAGTATTCACTGTTAGGTCAGGCAGCAATATACAGTAGGAGAGAAACCATCAATTTGTTACAAATTCATAGGAATTAGATGTGACTAATTGAAACACTCTTCTTGCCAACAGCAGCCTGACAACTGCACATATAATTGTCTTTCTAGGCAAATTATTTTGTGTAAAGCCCTGGTTAGTAGATAGCTGTCGGTATTTAAACAGAAGGTGGCAGCATTCTCTGCATCACCGGGTCCTTCTTCCATGGCATGGACTGTTGATCGCTCCTCCTTTCAGCCGAAGAAGTTTCAGGTTTAATCCGTAATCTTCTAAATAGCTCATTAGCAATTCAGAGGATATGTTCTGCCACCTACTCCAAAGGAAAGTCTTTCATTTAATAATGCAGAAAAATAAAGCAGTTGGAGTGAAAGTGTATTGTGTACAGACAGCAGCTCCAATTCAGATTAATGTACATTAGGTGGACAGTCTTCCTTTAGAGTCCTTCTGCTACCCCCAATAAAATGAATATCATTTCAGCAATATATTTGTGTGGCCATTGATGGCATTTAGGGGCACCTAGAAAACAGCTGATTACATCTGTTTTCTTCAAGCATCAGTGGCGGTGGAATGTATATAGAGATATTTCCTTTAGGTGGCAAATTGAAGTAGGGAAAGAAGCAGAACAAGATCTCATTGTGAGAGAGAGAGAGAGAGAGAGTGTGTGTGCGCGCGTGTGCGTGTGCATACAGGTTAGCAGTTTTCTCAAACAAGCCATTTGATCAAATAGTTGAAATGTCCAGCTAATCAAATGAGGCCAAGTGACTGAATAAGGTTGTGATTATAACCAGGGTGCCTCAACAGCTGTATATTAAATTGGACAATTGGTCAAACGACAGAGTAGTGAATCTTATATTATAAAATGATTAATGGGGTTACCCTGAGAGGGTCATTCCCTTCAGATAGATCCAAGAGATTTCCTATGGCTGCACCTAAATCCCTGTCCTGTGCAGTTCCCCAGGGCTCAGTACTCATCCTTCTTCAATGCCGATATATCCATTCAGAAATCATGAAATGCCATGTATCCCTGCACCATCAATATGCAGATCACACTCAACTATACTTCTCTCCCTGCTAATGCAGCCTCTGCTGTCACTGAGATTCTCCAATACCTGGACAGCATGAGCAGAGAGCTGAAAAGCAGTTGCCTTATGTTCAGGAACTTATGTCCGGGAACGCTAGGAGTGATATTGGTGAGGAAGGGGAAACGCTTAGAGGACCATGGCCGTATTCTAACCTCCCCATCATCCAACAGCATCAGACCACAGAGTGTCAAAGTGGTATAAAACCTAGGGCTCATGCTGAATTCCTCACTGTTCTTGGACAAACAGCAACGGAAAGCTGGCTTCAAACTTTGGCCAGGAGACTGCACCTTTTCCTCATGGACTGTCATCCAGACTTTTGTCACCTCCCGGCTGGACTGCTGCTAATCATTCTACTTGTGGTTGAACTTAAACCACCAAATAGAGGCTGCATCTGGGGCACCACTCATCAGCTCATCTTATACCCCAGACAGCTCCCTGTGAGCTCATTAGATGGGTGCTCCCCAAACTCCGCTTGCTCCAGACTATATTCAAAGTGCTGGTCTAATTTGAGATGTCATTGATAAATTGAAAACAGGCTCTTTCAAAACACAGCGCAACCATCTGCTATGCTTCCCAGACAGAGAATGGAGCAAGACAGGCCCAGGCTGTAAAGACTCTCAGGTGCAGGGAGAAGAGTGATCTCAGCTGTGGAATTCCTGGCCAAAGAAGATTGGACTGAGGCCAAATCTGCTCAAAAAATTAAAACAAGGCCCCGTGGGTTTGTTTGGTTAAACCTTCCCTTTATCAATTTCTTCTTTCAGACAAAACAGCAGTCCTGTACCCAGAGAGGCCTTCTGGCAGTTTTGGTGCTTTTCCAGCTAATTGTGTTTGGCATTTGGATACAAAGGCACTTAGCTGTCTAACCCCACACACAGAAATCTCGCATGTGCTGAGCAAGAGCAAGCAGAAAGAATTATGGCACAACATCCAGTGGCGTAGCCAGCTTCTCAGTGCAGGGGGAGCAACCATAAAAAAGGCACCGCCCCCTTGGCTCCTCCTCTGGCCATGCCCCCCCCTTGGCTCCTCCAGCCACACTGCAGCCATGCTGCGCCCCCCCCCCTCGGAGGGGCTCGGTGGGGGGGACCAGGCACGAGAGAAGGGGGGGCGGGCGGGCGCTGCTCACTTCTCCCGGGGGCTCGGGGGAGTGGAGCAGTGGGGCAGGCAGCAGCTGGCGGCCAGATCCCCTCTCCCTGGCAGCTTCCTGGTTCCCTCGCCCGGGCAGCCCAGCATTTTTTTCAAAAGCGGAGCCTGCCAGGCCGCCGCTGGGGTCCTGCAGGCAAGTGGGGGGGGGCAGCAAGGCCGGACTCCAGAGGAGTCATGGGAGGGGGGGGATGGGTGCAGCCGGGCTCCTCAGCCATCATGCCCCACACTCAGCGCAGCCGCCTCCTGCGGCAGCTCAGGGCTCAGCGGCCAAGCGCTCCGCAGCTGGCGGGCAGATCCCCTCTCCCCGGCAGCTTCCTGCTTCCCTCGGCCCGGAAGCAGGAAGCTGCTGGGGAGAAGGGATCTGCCCGCCACCTGCGGAGCGCTTTGCTGCCGAGCCCTGAGCCGCTGCAGGCGGCGGCCGCGGCAGCGATGTTGGGGTCGCGCTGAGCGTGGGGCGCGATGGCCGAGGAGCCGGCCCCTTCGCTCCTCTGGCCGCGCCCGCCCCCGCCCCCCATGGCTCCTCTGGAGTCCGACCATGCTGCCCCCACCACTTGCCTGCAGGACCCCAGTGATGGCCCGGCAGGCGCCGCTTTTGAAAAATGTACTGAGGGGAAGCGGCTGCTTCCCCTGAACCCCCCTAGCTACGCTACTGGTAACCTCAGATTGAAAATGTTGGTCATGTTAAAGAGGGGAGACAAAATAGCTATACCTTTATCAGGTCTAGACAGAAGCCCAGGAGATTCAAGAAAAATCCTTGATATTTTCCTGACCATTAATTAAAAAAAAACAAAACAAAACACCACCATTACACAACAGCACAACACACATACAAAGAAAAATGCTATTGACTTTCCATTTAGGATAAAGTTTTTGGATTTATATAATGACTTTCCCATGAAGCTCTTAAAGCATTTTACAGATACTAATTAACTGATCCCCTGGGAAGTAGGTATTATTCCCATCATACAGATGAGGGAAAGTCCCAGCCATGTTCAGTTGCCAAGATCACACAGTGAAAGACCTGGAAATAGATCATAGAACTCCTTGCTCCCATGCTCTAAGCATTAACCAGTGCTCCATATTAAGAAGGAAGGTTTCTCGTAACCAGCTGTGACATTGTTGACATAAACTGTGACCGTATAGATCATTGTTGCCACCACTGTTATATATTTGCAGCAAATATTGTACAAAGGTTGTCATATAAGGTGTCTATGGAAAGATTATGATTTGCTGGATAGGATTATGCTATCTGTATGTGTGTATCATTTTTGTAGTTGAAGTTATGAATATTGGCTATGTACTTGTATCTCAATGTGTTTTGATTCTAAGTAGCTTCAGCGAAGCATTTGGTCAGCTTCTTGAGAATTGGCACTTACTGAGAATAGTCCTATCAAGAAACCTTTAACTGACAGACTCTGGGAGACGCCAGTCCACATCTGAGTTTTCCTGGGAATGTTCAAACTAACATGTAAACAATGGTGTCGGCTTGTAAAGAGCTGAGTCAAGCATGGACATATGCCTTGCCCCATGTGACTCCAAACTCCATCTTGCTGTGATTTTCCACAGTCAGGACAAAGGGGTGTCCTTTCACAGGGAGAGATTATAAAAGGCAGCTGCAGCTCCTCCATCTTGCCTTCAAGTCTGCTTCTTGCCTGGAGGAACCTTCCTGCAAACTGAAGCTCTGAACAAAGGACTGAATGACCCATCCCAGCTGTGGATGTACTCCGGAGACTTGATTTAAACCTGCAGTTTATCCATCACTGCTACAAGCCTGAACCAAGAACTTTGCCATTACTGTATGTAATTGATTCCATTTAACCAATTTTAGCTCTCATTTGTATCTTTTTCCTTTTATGAATAAACCTTTAGATTTTAGATTCGAAAGGACTGGCAACAGCGTGATTTGTGGGTAAGATCTGATTTGTATATTGACCTGGGTCTGGAGCTTGGTCCTTTGGGATCAAGAGAACCTTTTTTCTTTTACTGGGGTATTGGATTTCATAACCATTTGTCCCCATAACGAGTGGCACTGGTGGTGATACTAGGAAACTGGAGTGTCTAAGGGCAGGTCTTCACTACGGGGGGGGGCGGGGGGGGTCGATTTAAGATATGCAAATTCAGCTACGCGAATAGCGTAGCTGAATTCGACGTATCGCAGCCGACTTACCCCGCTGTAGGGACGGCGGCAAAATCGACCTCTGCGGCTTCCCGTCGACGGCGCTTACTCCCACCTCCACTGGTGGAGTAAGAGCGTCGATTCAGGGATCGATTGTCGCGTCCCAACGGGATGCGATAAATCAATCCCCGAGAGGTCGATTTCTACCCGCCAATTAAGGCGGGTAGTGTAGACCTAGCCTAAGGGACTTGCTTGTGTGATTTATGGTTAGCCAGTGGGATAAAACCGAAGTCTTCTCGGTTTGGTTTGGTTTGCCTTGCCTTAGTGTGCAAAGAAACCCCAGCCTTGGGCTGTAACTGCCCTCCTCTAAGCAATTTGTCCTGGATTGGTACTCTCAGAAATGTCCCACCAAGGGCAGCATTGTTACACCAGCTCAACAAAAATCTATATGAAAAATTAGGCAAAT
Organism: Trachemys scripta elegans; assembly: GCF_013100865.1. NCBI lineage: Eukaryota > Metazoa > Chordata > Testudines > Emydidae > Trachemys > Trachemys scripta. The sequence goes on from NC_048299.1 coordinate 87,269,103, forward strand.
ACTGGGATGATTGTACTGTCACAGAGTAGCTATTCAGTGACCTTCTTCTTCTAGTAGTTAGGGATTAATGTAACTTCCCAAATCCCAAGAAGTGCAAAACAAACAGGTATAAATGCTAGAGAAGGAATCAGGAATGCAACAGCCTCGGGATTGTGAGTGCTTCCAAAAGATGGACTGTAAACCAGGAATAGGAATGTCACTCAAACTTCTGTTGTTCTGACAAGTAAGAGGATAGTGAAAGAAAACAACTCTGCATTTGCAGTTACTGGATGTCTGTTGTGTCTATTGGAGTGCAATGCAGAATAATATAGTTATTCCTTTGGTGACTTAATTCAATGAGTGCTTTTTGAAGTGTTGGACTAAGTGATGGCAAGTTTCAGCCTATGGATCAAATGACTGGTTTGAGAGTGACTCCAAAATAGAGAGAGAATTCATAACGGTGTGGTGTGGTATACAAAATGTTACTAGTATGGATTGGGACTGGTTGCGTTACTCATGAGCTAGGTATGAAATTCATCCCAAATGTGAATTTTAAAAAAAAATACAACATTTGTTTTTTGTTTGTGTCCCATTTCACTTGAAACTATTTAACAATGTGTAGATTTTTTTAAAATGTTATTGGAATGACTGTCCTCCTTTCCTACTCCCAAATCTAAAGCCCAGCTCTGCCCATGAGTGCAACTGCACAGGCCTTAATGTGTAACCCATACATTTTAGAAACTGCTTAAAAAATGGCCTAGAATATTTGATGGCATCCCAATAACAAGGTCTGAGATTTCACGCTTTACCAGTTCTCTTAGATTGCAATATATTGGACCATAAACCTGTCACAAGCCCATGGCTGAATGATGCTCAACCAGAACCTTGGAACAGTGTGATCTGGGAAGACATTCCATGCCAGAGGTGAGGAGGGAGAAGGGGGTTATTTTTTTAAATGGCAACTGTTTGAAGCTGTTCAGAGGCTCAGAATTATGAAATGACACTTCTGGCAGAGACCGATTAATGGTAGAGTGCAGGCAAGGGAGTTTGAAATTGGGAGGAATTGTTACAGGGAATATAATTTCTAAAATAAAAATCAAGGAGATCACCAATTAAGTTTCTCCTCCTGCTACCTTCATATTACATGTGTTATTTGTCTTAGGTATACTCAACTGTCACAACACACACATCTTCTGTGACTATCTCCTGCAAATGCGCATTGTTAATGCTGACAATGGGCATTAAAGAAAGAAGAATATTGGTGCTAAGCTCTTTGATTTATTTTTCTCATCAGTATAAAAACATGTGAAGTTATTTTTCTAGAATACTGTGATCTTTAACATTCTTGGCTTAGTGTTCTATATTTGTTCTGAAGCAGTTGTATAATTAGATAAAATAACTATGTAATGTTTGCTTTGTGAAAATCTATGTAGCTGGGTTTGCAGACTACACAGAATTTGACAAATAGGTGGGGTTTTGATGCTGGCAAAAAATATGCTTTAAAATTAGTTGCATTTGGACAGTGGTGGATAATGTTCAGGATTGGAGTTAAAGTTGCCCTGAACTCAGAAGAAAGAAAAGATAATGAGGCAAGTGGATCTGACAGAGGAAGGGGCTACATCCAAATGAAGTTTGATTAGAAAGTGTGGCTACAACATCAGAATCATCCCTGTGGCACTGCAGAGGCAATACAGAGAATGTTAGCCCAGTAACTTCTGGAAGTCACAGCAAAGAATAGGAAGTATCTATTTAGAGGGAACAGAGAATTATTAGGCCTAGTCTACACTGTGTGGGGGGTGTCGATGTAAGATACTCAACTTCAGCTACGGGAATACCATAGCTGAAGTTGACATATCTTATTCCGATTTACCTTCCATCCTCACGGCGCGGGATTGACTGCCGTGGCTCCCCCATCGACTCCGCTACCGCCGCTCGCTCCAGTGGAGTTCCGGAATCAACGGGGAGCGCGTTCGGGGATCGATATATTGCGTCTTAATGAGACGCGATATATTGATCCCCGATAAATCAATCACCCTTATTGGACATACCCTTATTGTTTTATTGTGTCTGCCTGTATCCATAATACATGCCACTACCACAGTGATCAGCAGACTAATGAAAGTCCAGGAGCTCTTATCTAATATAGTTCTGGCAGTCCCTATTTTAAGTCAAAAGGTGGTTATATGCCATCATAGTGTTCAGATGAAATTAAAAAAATCAAAGGACTCTACATAAATTTTTCTGCTATTACTTTTTACTATTATGTTCTTGTAATTAACAGCAGACAGATACTAATGCATTAACGTTCAGAGCTTTGGGGTTTGGTTCGTATTACTCTGACACGTCTTCCATTTGCCTTTTAAAATCCGTACTCTGTATTAAAATTGTTTAGAAATATCTGATGTCTCTCTCCTCGTGCTTTCTGACTTACATTGGCTATTCTTGGCCTAGCAGCGGAACGTACACCTTTGTGTAGAATGGTCACATTTACGTAGACATTTAATTTCCTAGGACAGGAAGATTCACATTCCTGACATACTGTCAACAGCTCCTTCCTACTTTGTTGTGAGAAAACTGAACTATTTCAGCATGTGAACCCCCCCCCCCACACACACACACACACCATTGTTCTCCTTTAATCATACGTATAACAAATAATCTTAACACCAACACTAGTTAAAAACAGTCTGATATAGCAGTAAAGTTTTGTAAGACTGCAGAACTATTCCAGCTAGTGGCATTGAAGATTATTAATACTGAACTAAACTTCTGGTGTGAAATACTGCCCCCCACCCTCGACCAAAGTCAATAGCAAAACTCTCATTAACTTTGATGAGGTCGGGATTTCACATGTCATGGCAAAACTCATTTTAGCCGTGACAGATTAAAGCTATACCTTTTAAATGTGATTTTCATGTTCATATATCTACCAGCAGCCAGTGTTTGAGAGATAGTAAAGACGACTCACTGGGTGAAATGTGAAGCCTTTGCAACACTTACATGTTCTAAAGAGATGCGGAAAGCCATGCAAAATTTCAAAAAGGGAGCATTTAAAAATGTATGTTATGGACTCGGTTGCACGCACCTTGTCCCGGTATTGCCATGAGCTGTAGCTCATGGCTGCAGGCCTCGGGGCTCCCCCCGAGGTTCAACAGACCATGCAGGACCTGCTTTTTTGATGGGGCAGGTCTGTTTGCAGAGCAGACTGACTCTAGGCTGCATAGCTAAAGGACTCCAGGGCTATCGTGAAATCCTGGGTTATGCACACCCCAGCAACCCAATGGAAACATTTCAAGCCCCAGCAGCAGTGCTCCTATCCTCCTCGGCCGAAGCAGGACTTTTATAGGAGAAGGGACAGGAATGGCAGACAAAAGCCTTCCCACCCCCTGCCCAGGCAGGGCTAGGGCCCAACCAAAACATCGTCAGGTTCAAAGTAAGCCTTTTGAAGGTGCACCCGAGGATGGCGCATCAGCCTCAATTCTGGATCCTTCCCCGTCTTTCTTGAATCGTCTGTCCCACTTCTACCGTGCTTGGTCCCAAATAACTTTGGACCGCATGGTTCTCTGTACAGTAGAAGTGGGATATTTTCTTCAATTCTGCTGCTACCTTCCCTCCCCCCGCTTTCCCGTCCCTCTTCAGGGACCCTTCTCACAATCAACTCCTTATCCTGGAGGTGTGGACGCTCCTCGCCATGGGAGTGGTGGAGGAGGTTCCTCAGGAGCTCAGGGACAAGGGATTCTGTTCCCAATGCTTCCTAATCCCCAAAGCCAAGTGGGGTCTCAGACCCATTCTAGACCTGTGAGGACTCAACAAGTTCAACTTTACCATGAAGTTCTGCATGGTCTCCCTGGACATCATTATTCCCTCTCTGGATCCAGGAGACTGGTACGCTGCCCTTTACATGTACTTTCATATAGCTATTCGGCCTTCACACAGGTGATTCCTACGCTTCGTGGTTGACCACAAACATTAGCAATTCACGGTCCTTCCATTTGGCCTCTCAACAGCCCCCCTGAGTGTTCACCACATGCATGTCAGTCGTGACCGCTTTCCTCTGTCGGAGGCAGGTGCAGGTATACCCGTACCTTGACGACTGGCTGCTCAGGGGCCGCACGAGGGGGCAGATGGAGTCTCAGGTCTGTTTTGGTCAGATCCATATTTGAGAGACTGGGTCTCCTCCTCAACTTGAACAAGTCAACCTTATCACTGATCCAACAGAATAGAGTTCATCAAGGAGGTATTGGACTCAGTTCAGGCAAGAGCACTTTTGCTAGAGCCCCGTTCCCAAGCCATCACGGACATCATTCAAGGCCTCAGCCAGTAACCGACCACTACAGCAAGGGTATGTCTGAATCTCCTTGGCCACATGGCAGCCTGCACGTACATAACCTGACATGCCAGACTGAGGATCAGGCCTCTACAGGCCTGGCTTGCTTTGACCTACCACCTGGGACTCAACAGCCTGAATTCAGCAGTCACGGTGCTGGAGCAAGTACTCAAGTCCCTCCAATGGTGGCTCGACCCTTGGGCAGTGTGTGAAGGAGTCCCCTTCAACAGCCCCCAGCCCTCCTTGTCCCTAGTAACGGACACATCAGCTCTGGGTTGGGGTGCGCGTTTGGGAGACATCCAAACTCGGGGCCTCTGGCTGCAGGATGAACTCTCCCTCCATATCAAGGAGCTAAGGACTGTGTGACTAGCATGCCAGACCTTTCAGGCCCGACTACGAGGTCAATGCGTAGCAGTTCTGATGGACAATACCACTGCCATGTTTTACATCACCAAGCAGGGTGGAGCCCGTTCCTCTCCCTTATGTCGGGAAGCCCTCCCACTGTGGAAGTTCTGCATAGCCCCCTCCATTTACCTGGAAGCATCCTTTCTACCAGGAGTTCAGAACGCACTGGTGGACCACCTCAGCAGGTCCTTCCGCAATCCGGCCAGATGTCATACACTTCATCTTTCAAAGGTGAGGGTTTCCCCAGGTCGATCCGTTTGCCATCCGGAGCAACAGAAAGTGCCCAATGTTCTGCTCCTTCCAGAGATACAGCCCAGACTGAATCACGGACTCATTCCTGCTACCCTGGGGACGCTGCCTGCTCGACACCTTTCCCCCATTCCCTCTCATGCACAAGATCCTACTCAAGGTCCGCAGGGATGGGGCAGAGATAATTCTGGTGGCACCAGCATGGCTTCAACAACATTGGTATACCACACTCCTGGAACTGTCAGTGGATGCCCCAATCACATTACCTCTCCTCCCCGACATGATCACTCAAGTCCTAAGAAATCTGCAGGGCAGCAACTTGGTCCTCACTACATACGTTCACCTCTCATTACGCCATCATCCAGCGTGCCAGAGATGATGCAGCTTTCGGCAGAGCGGTGCTCCAATCAGCAATTCCATAACTCCAACCCCACTGCCTAGGTAAGGCTTGGGAGTCACCTAATTGGAATCAATATGAGCAATCACTCAAAGAAGGAAAAACGGTTACTCACCTTCTTGTAACTGTTGTTCTTTGAGACATGTTGCTCGTATCCATTCCAAACCCACCCCCTTCCCTTCTGTCGGAGTAACCGGCAAGAGGGAACTGAGGAGGCACCAGGTTGGCAGGGTCATTTTTTGAGCACCATGAAGGCGCCACTCCAGGGGGCTCCACAGCCGACCCGACAGGTGCTGCCAGGGAAAAAACTTTCCAACAACTGTGCATGCAGTGTGCGCACCTAATTGGAATGGACATCTCGAAGAACAGCAGTTACGAGAAGGTGAGTAACCGTTTTTTGTAGCTAATTGCGTTATGATTGGCTTTAAAGTCAATCTATTTTGACATGCACAAAGGGGAAAAAGTAGGAGTTGAAGTAATAGGGTAGGGGAAAGAGTCTTTAATGTTGATTAAGGTGGTGAAAGGGGAGGGGAACACTTCTTGTGAAAACAAGTATAAAAGAAAAATTCTGTCCTCAAGTGCATATGCACAACTTCCATTCTGTTCAGCATGAGGTAGGCAATTGGATTTGATCAAGGCAGAATTCATCTGAAACCCTGTTTCATCTGTGGGTAGATGGAGCCCTGTGTGTAATTATTGTAGCCACAATTGATTATAAGCAGGTGTTTTTTATATGATTTAGTTTTTATTTTGTATAATATTTTCCATAATAACTATCTCTAAAAATGCCTGAGAACTGTCTAAAATTGCAGAGGTGAATAATAGCAAAGAGAGAGTGAAATTAAAGGATAAGATGATTAGATTGTAAGGTATTTTGGGTTGGGACCATAGGTCAGATTTACATAGGTATTTAGTTGCTGAAAGATGCAGATTGGTGCCGAGTAGGAGTTATAAAAGCACCTAAACAGTTTGATGCTTAACTCCCATTGAAAGTCAGCTATTATGCCAGCTGTCAATGAACCAAGGATCTAACATGGGAGGCTGGGATCGACACCTGTAGGGGTCTCCTGACATGCCTCCTTTTTTCCAGCTGTGTCCCTACCCTGGTAATGAGGAGGGATGGCTCTATACTACTGGAAGATGCTTCACATTGGGATGGTCCTCCCGGGGCTGGTTATACATTGGTATTAGAGTCCAAAGCTGCTGACAGTAAGACTAAGGCAATGCACCTGAGAACCAGGGCCTTTATACTCGGAAGTTGTGTTTCTGTTCCCTGTAACAACTTGTCAGGGGACAGACTGGGATTTGTTTTCTGCATATCCAGCAGTCTCGCACTGTGCCATTAAGTGAAGACATGCTGAGTTCTCATTGTTGCTTGTTTCAGATAAAAGTAGTTTTGTCAAGGATATTAACTTCCTGCTGCTTGGAGCCAAGTATTTCTAGTGACACCTAATGGTGTCTCTCTTTTCTTTATGAAGACTCCAAAAGACTTGAAAGTCTCTTATTCGACAGTAAAATATGTCCCAAACTTGGCCACTATGAACTGAATTATCATGCGAGCCACCTCTCTCCTACCAGGTATGGCTTAGCAGGCCAAACAAGTGAGATGAGACTGGAGATTGTGGACATTAGTCTATGTAGGCAAGGGTTTCACAGGTTAGGATTAAGGTGCATTAAAACTTTAAGAAATATCATGCTTTTTTTCATCTGTTTTGAGAATACCAGTTAATTATATATATATAGAGAGAGAGAGAGCCTGGTGTATAACTGAGAATTTATTGTATGCTACAGACTTATAAATAGATATGCACATCTGATTGTAAATCTAGGCTACCTAAAGTTCAAAGTACTTTGTAATAGCTATGAATGAGCTTAAACTCAGACCAGATTTTCAAAGGTGTTTGAGTGCCTAAAGATGCAGAAAGGGGCTACACAGGGTTTTCAAAAGTGCCCAAGCAAATTAGATGCCTAATTTTCATTGAAACCAATAGGAGTTAGGTACCTAATCTCCTTAGGCCCTTCTGAAAATCCTACAAGGTACCTAAATGCCTTTGGAAATCTGGCCCTTAGTCTCACGGTGTCTTAGAATGCAGATCTGCAGAACATGGGGAGAACAGCCTCAGCTTTGTAAAATGGGGATGAGAGTACTTCCTGACCTGCCACTGCCTGGGGGAGTTGTGAGGGAAGACACTCAAATACAAAGACACTCAAATACTTAAAGGTGCCACAGGACCCTCTCTTGCTCAAATACAATGGTAAAGGGAGACATGTAAGTCCCTTAGACAGAAAAGTCTGCCATGTATTATAGTCTAGAAAGCATTTTTTTTTAATCTTTCTGCATGAAAGCTAATTTGGGTATTGAAAATATAGTAGCATCTTGTACGCCCAGGAATACGAATTATGCTTATAAAGAAGCTTAACTTGGCTGTATATTGTCCTGGGTCAAAAAGTATTAGGAGGCTAGAACATGAGTGGACTATGGAGAGTATCAAAAGTAAAACAAGTGGCTTTTGTATTTAGTTAGTATCCAAACTTTTTTTTTTTTTGGCCTGAATGTTCCTTGCAGTGCTCCTCCCTCTTCTCATTTCTTCTCTCCTCTTCCCCCTCTCCACACCCATCCCCAAAGGTGTACCCTCGCTAGATTTCTGACATGGATTTTTACCAGTAGTCTTGGCTAAAGATTCAACTCCTTTCATTGCTGGTGCTTGCCAAGAAAGTGAATTCAAAGGAGAAGTGTAGTCTATTTATGCTTTTAGATCTCACACACACACACACACACCCCTACTTTCTCTTACTGAATTCAGATGAGAAACCAGAGAAGAATCAATAACTTTAACCAAAGCACCTACAGTTGTCCTATCAAATCTGTGATATTGCTATTTAAAATCCCGAGTGAATTGATCTCCTTCTTGTTGGGGACAATTGGGGATGTTCAGTGTCATTGTTTTTTTCCTGGGAATAAAGGTCTTTTGGCTTCTTCCCAGCCACCCTAAATTGCCACACTGAACCTGATTAGTTCAATGAACTAACCTTGGCTAGAAAAGAGTCTGCAGCGCTGCCAATGAGGTGATTCCCCAGCAGCCAATGAGAGAGCAGGCAGCCAAGGGACTGAGCCTCCTCTGAGACAGACAAGAGTGGCCCACTTGGCACAAACAGAGTTTTTCTCTCCCGCCTCATTGGCAAGGTCTACATTTGTAAGCTGGTGCCAGTTTTCTTTGTGTGTGAGAGCATGGAGATGAGGAAGGCTTCACAACGTGGTTTGTAAAAACAAGAGAGGATCTATAAGGCTACGTATTGAAAAGTCAAAGTGCCTGCCTGGCATGTGCTGATTTCCTGAGCTCATCAAAAGTGATTGTCTCATTTCTTGATGTAGTCAAGAAAATGTAGGGTGTGTGTGTGTGTGTGTGTGTGTGTGTGTGTACACACGTGTACGCGCATACAGCTGAGCTTAGGCCTGTTGTTGGGGTCTGCACCGATCACACACAAGTTGCTTAGCAGCTGCTTTGTTGTGCAGACAGCTCCGCTCTGCCTCTCATGCATCCTTGGGAAAGTTGTAAGAATAAGTGTGTGGGAAGGGGAGGGTGTCGGGGTGGAAGAAAGGGGTTAGAAAGAGGGGGCGATTTTTGACTAGTCTAGGTTTTTCAAGATAATATATTGTCCCACTATTGCTTTCATTATGCATCCACATTTTCTGTTGATGAAACAGGATAAGACACTTTGTGATAAAATTTCAAATATATAACTGAGTTTCGAGCCTTAAAAGAAACATACAGGGACATTTAAAATCTGGAATGACTTCTGTGGTCCAGTGGTTACAGCTGGGGCCTCGGAGCCAGAAATCATGTCTGAATACTGCCCCTGGTTCAGAATCCCATTGGGCACTTTGCTTAACCCATCTGTGCCTTAGAGATCCCATCTGGAGACCAGAGTGTTTGCAAAGCGCCGCTGAGGGAAAACACACATCTGGATCATCCTATGTTTTTCTCTCCCACCCCAGCCAGTTAGCTACAATGGCACAAGAGGCGGGATTATGTGCCCCTTCCAAGTGTGGGTCCAGAGTCATTGTAAACCTGGTACTGGCAAAATGAGGGAAATAATACCCACTCTTGTAATGTGCTTCTGCAATTCTAGGATGAAAGGTGGTACAAAGTGCATCATACTTTTACACCATTATAACCCTTGAATTTCTTGGTGCTACTGCACGGAACTAGCACTTCCTAATATCTCAAGGACTTCAGCAATTATTTATGTACTCCCTGTTTTAGTAGCACAGAAATACCTGACTGAGACAGCTCTACAAGGAGGGAAATGCTTTGCCAAGCCTGTGCCCTAGAAATTAAAGGTAGCCAGGAAATGCCTTTTGTTAGCCTCATTCCTGCTTTAATACACTCTTGTCCAGAAAATCAACATTGCCAGAGAATTCAAAAATCATGAGTCAGGCCCCAAAAATCATGAGATTATTTAAAATCTCTTGCTTTTAAACCAATTTGGGATTCTTTTCTTTTGCTTTCTAGTTTTGAGCTCATTAAAGTTTTCAAGCTTTCCTCCGTAACAAGGATTAGTTGTTTTTTTTAAATAACCTGAGATTCTCATGTGACTCCTGAAACTGGAGCTTTTAAGAAAAACCATATGTCATAAAACTTTGAGAATTGGCAACCCTGGTAGTGGTCAGATGAAAAATGAAAGCCGCAGTTGCTCCACCTTGGAGGAGGCATGTAATGAAAGTATTGAGAGTTTGTAATCAGAAATGGTCCAAACACATTTGGCTTTTCCCATGCAATTCATGGGACATTTTTGGAGGAAAAATAGCAGAAAAACATTGATCATGCTCACTCCATAGCAACAGCTTTTTTCCTTGTGAGACTTTTTTTGGGGGTGGGGGGGGGGAGAAGGAGGGGGAAGAGTCTTTGTCCCAGTTCCATTTTCATAGTTTTATACTCAAGAGCAGCTCCCTGCTGGGTGTTGGATTCTCTGCTCTCCCTGGAACTGTGGAGAAACAGTGGACCTACTCCAGGGCTGCTATCCCCTTCTGCAGGGGGCAGTTGGCAGTGGATCCACCGGTTTTGTCCCCTACTTGCCCTCATGGAGCCCCAGTGCATGGAACCCCTGATGAACTGAGCTATATGCGGGTCTCAGGGAGGTCACACCTGCTACAAAATCCTCTTCCCATCCCCCTGGCAGCGTTAGCTCCCTGAATTTTCATCTGATACTGAATTAAGGATAGTAGTAGTTCAGGTAACTCCTCCTCTTCCCCACCCCCACCTCCATATTTTCCTTTTTGTGACACCTCTGCACTCCCAGCTGCTGGCCTCATCAGAAGCAGACATGCTGGAAACCTCATGCAGGAGCTAGATATCCACAGGGCCGCTTAGAGCAGGTTCAGGCCCCTGTGAAAAAATGTTTGGGCCCCCCAGCAAGGGTGGACCAGCAGCTAAACAGGNCCCCCCCCCCCCAATCGGCCCTGGATATCCATCCCAGTTTGGTAGATGCACTACGTCTGGCTAAGCTTCAGAATGGGGCTCAGCCCTTTGGATGCTCTTCCTAACTGTCTCGGAATCTCTTGACCTGAATAGTTATCCAAAATGTATCATGTAGAACTGTACTTTTCCTGACTTGGCTCTTTTTGTCCTATGTAATCAGTGATTTCCCCCGCCCCCATCTTGATGCAAATTAAAGTGACCTAATTTCCAGGGTGGGTGCTCAGCACTTTTTATGGACAAGACCCATTAAGGCATCTCAAACTGGGCACCCCAAATCACTAATCGCTTTGGAAAATCTTGCCTGGAATGTGTTGTGGGACAGGTTCTTTTTCACTAACATAACATTGAAGGTAAACGCCCAGGAGTGAATTCCTCTGCTGTACATACCTCTCAACCTGCCAAAACCCAAGTGTGGGACCCAACGTGTGACACAGCCCCAAAATTAGGAACGTGGAAAATTCTTCATGAAAGAAGCTTAAGATGAGGTAGGATTTCTTTCCTCTACTGTAAATAACATCCATAACCTCAGCTTCATGAATTTTTTTTATGTAAATAATTTTCAACAACGAAATCTGCATAGGTAACGCTGAGCCTCAACTGGCCCTTGAAAGTAAGCAGAAGTATTTGCCTGATCTTGCTGCAATTAGTTGAAAGGGCTTTTCTAGATGAAAGGGGGTCTCTCTATAAACCTGAGACTAACTCATACGAAATATGTTTATTCCTCAAGACTTTGAGATGTGCTGGAGTCGATGAGAGCTGAGGGTGTTGAGCACTTTTCTGGCTTCAGCCCCACATCTGTTCTCCAGAATGGAAGTAAACTGGCATTACTTAAAACTCCCAGAAACCATCAGATTCATTAGAAGTACATCTGACAGGTGATGTGCCTGAGCATTTCGAGTCATTAATGTGACACCAACAAAACATTCATTATTCAGAGTGTGGGGTGGGGAACCTAGACAGATTTCTTTCAAAATGATGAAAAGGAAGAGACTAAATTATGTGTCACTAATTTTAACCTTATGTGTTATACAGTGTGTGTGTGTGGGGGGGGGGGGATGAAACGCCAGCTGTGGGTGGGTGAGTTCCAGAAGTTTCCGGCTGAATTTAATGATGGCATCCCACTGGGGGATCATAAATAGGAGCCTGCATGCTGGGTAATGTTATAGTGGCTTCTGTTTATTTTTTAACATATTTTCCTCTTTCTCTTACCATAGGCTAGATCTTTGTGAGCTCAGGAGCTGCGGATGTTGATTTAGTAATGTTGTCAATACAAAGTTGAAGCAATAAAACTTGCCCAGGTAGATAAATGGATTGAGAATCCATTCAGTAGAGGAGCAGGACTGTGCCTCTCAACCCCAGCTCCCCATCACTATTGCCATGCTTAAAGGGGTTCTCCAGGTAGAGTGCCACTCCTGCACTTCCTCCAGAGATGACAACCACATCCAGCTTCACTTGTTTGGTCCCTTCCGGTGAACTCTTTGCCGCCTGCAATTAGGATGTCACAAGAGAGCCTTGCGCAAATGCCCCAGGTTCTGCCTACACTCTGAGCACAACCATGGTTTTGTAACAGTCTGTGACACCGATCAAGTTACAAATGGGGTTAGGCTGTGTCCTGCCAGCAGCTTTTTCACAGCACAGACAGGGGTTGGGTTTGGTGACCAGAAGGTAGAGCAGGGAGCTCTGGAAATACAAGCTGTTCTGTTTGTTTGCTTTGGTTTTATCTTGTTGGTTTGGAGTTTAGACTGCTTAGTTGGCCTGAGGCTTTCCTGGTTTGTTTGGTTGAATAAGACTGCTGTAAATAAAACTGTGACCTCAGAGAGAATTTGGCTTTGTTTAACCTTGGCTTCCTCTGAATTCTCTGTCTAACTGCTCAGATCCTGACCTCCCCATTCTTCCTTACCAATTATGCAAGCAATTAGTACTACTTAATTCTTAGTACTACAGAGTAACGGGTTCCAACATCGGGCACCACCACCACTTTTTCGGGACTAGTCTTGTTCAGTTTAATGCATCCAGCTCTGACACTTTCAGCATGGCGGCTGAATTCCAAATACAAATGGCTTAGATCTGTCTTTGTTTTAGGCCATACAGTATTTGTACAGATCAGAGCCATAAGATCCAATGTATCAACAGAAGCTGCCTGGGAGCTTCTTTGAGCTGATAGATTTGGGTGTGTAATGATATCATATCATAAGGAAAAATTCTCATGAATGGAGGATTGTCCAACTTGAAGAGGATTTTTGGAGTCAGCAGAAGGTTTTGACCCAAAGTAAAGGAAAGCTGTTGGACAACTACCATAGGGGATATGACCTGTAAGTCTGTCTCTCCATCAACCCTTCAATCATTTAAATGTAATACATGGTCTCTTCTGTTTTCTTTCTACCTCTGATCAAGTTTAAAAGCTTGGGCCATGATAGTTAGAAAATTGATTCATGGAGGAGGTTTGTGAGCTCAGTGTCAACCTTTCAAGCTGGAGATGGTGGAAGAGAATCATCATTGCTGAAGAAAGAAATACTTGCCCCTTCCAGAGGGATCATCAGAGCATCTAAACAGTTTGAACAGTGAGTGGCATTTACATTAGATTCCGGTGGTGCTAGGAGGCAAGATGTGGTGTTGGTTCATCGCAATTGCAAGAATTTAGCATTTACTGAAAACCTTTCATCTGTCAGGAAGATGCTGCTTGCCCATGTACATTAGAATATAGGTATCCAAATTTTGCCCAGTCAAGGACTATACTTGGCCATGAGCCCAAGCCCATGTCTAATTTTGCATAGAAGGGAGCAGATTACATCCCTCTTCATCACAGAGGCATGATCCAGGGAGATACAGATCTTAGCAGTCAGTGCTCCAGGTGACCTTCCACTTGGACAAAGCTGGAACATTGCATACTGGGACTGACAGTCTCTATTGGCTGGCATAATAAAGGTGAAGGAGCAGTTCAATGTTGCCAAACCTTAGTGGGGTGCACTTTAACCTATATAGCAATGAATTATTACCACGAATGCTGCTGCTCTCCAATTGTACTAGTTACACACACACACACACTCTCTCTCTCTTTCTCGCTGTGTGTTCCCGGAGGCTGATTTACTAGTTACTGAACTTCTTGTTAATCTTCTCAAAAATAGATTGGCCTCTAGCCAAGTCAGGGACAGTAGCAGAGTTTAAGCCAAGAAAACAACAAGATGAACATAATGTACTTTGCAAGCCTAGATTTTAAATCACTACCTCAGGGAGGCATCAGATAGTGCAAAATGCATTTGAAATCCAATCACCGACCAACCATCAGGAGCAGTACATAGTGTCCAGTTATCCACCCTTAGAAGTGGTAGTCAGTTTGAGCGTCAGAATATATTTTGCAGAGCCCCTACTTTGATGCTGCCATATCAACAAACACAGTAAAGAGTTTGGCTGGGGGGAAGAGGGGAGTGGAGAGGTTACCTGTGCTGATGCATTTCTGTGGCCCCTCCCATAGTGAGCTGAAACTACTGCTTGCAGTGTGATAATCGATTCCCTTCAATGCTACTTCATCTTCTCTCTTGCACCACTGGGTTTCCAGCCACCTGTAGAATCTTGTCGCAAGCTAAACTAGGAGATCTTTGGGGCTCGGGTTTTATTACTCATTTGTACAGCATGCATCACAATGTGGTCTTGCTTGCAGCTGGGGCTTACTGGGTTACAAATAATAAATGAGGAGGACAGAGCACACCAATGATCCTGGTTCAAAGATACTGTTGCCTAGTGAACTTAATTCAAGTCCCAGTGTGCATTGCTCTTTCTTGGAAGCAGAGATTACGTGGCAGTGCTAGCAGTGGAGGGCTCATCCCACAAAATCCAGATCTGGATCACGATCATCACCCAAAGTTAGTGGGGTGCTGGGATCCAGGGTTTTGGTTCAGACCATTATAGAGAGCGACAGTTAGCAAAACCTGGGCTGAGTGAAGGAACCAAAGGGAGATAGGGTCCCAACTTTCACTGAAAGTCAGTCAGAGCTGGGTACCCAGCTGTTTTAGACCCTTTTGAATATCCCAGCCTCAATCCAGAACCCGATCCCATCATTGTTCATATGTGGAATGGGCCCATTATCTTTGAATGTGAAATAGGATTCTAAATGACTGAATACAGCACATCAGCTCTGAGTTTGTTTGAAGTGCGAACCTGCACTGGATTCATTACACTGCAATGAAAAGAGAAACCAGAGAACTTAAAAGAAAAGATTGCCATGTAATGCTGACCCCCCTGTTCTCAGGGAAAGCCTGCCTTTGAAAATACCTCTCTCTCCAGTAGCAGTGAGAGCTGCCCTGATGTCTGATTACAGGAAGGAATAATAAATTAGGAAATGGCACCCTGCCCATTTAATTTTAGAAACCGACTGTGATGTTTATGTGAATGTCCTTTCCTGCTCACTTTTTCCTGTTGCTTTACTTCTGGGATTGTTATGATTTTGGTCAAAGTAAATCCCCGCCAGATAAAAAGGTAAACAATCCAAAGCCCTTTTCCAGGGGGCAAGATCACAACAATAATTTCAAATGTAACTAACGATTCTGGGAGCCTTATTTTTGGGTGCCCAAAGGGGCTTGATTTTCAGAGGGACTGTTCACCACTTTCTTAAAAGAAGAAGCCTTACAAAATATTTCAAACTGAGCACCCAAAGTTGAGGCAGCCAAAATCACTAGTTGCTTCTGAAAATCTTAGCCACAGTCAGCAAAGAGAAGAATATTATAAACTCTCAGATACTTACCCGGCTGATTCTTGCCACACAATCTGCTTGAGATTCCAAAATAAATGCTGATACGACATCCGCAGTTGCTGTCCCCTGCTCACAAGCAGCAGTTGGTGGATAATGTGCGATCTACCGAAGATATCTTCTTTTGGATCTTCTCTCTACATAAACGAGTGACAAACAACTAAGAACTCTTGTATGGGACCTACTTTGTGCCTATCGTGGTGTGCCAATCAGCACATCTTAATAATTGTGTTATATATACTGCAGCTTGTCTTTCCAGCCTATTCATTTTCTATGGGACTATAGCATTTCCCTAAACAAAATGAGCCCCAAGCGGTGGACAATTAGTACCCAGAGGAGGTCTCAAACCTTTCCATAGTATGGATCACACTTAATGGTGTGTCTATGTAGAGCAGCTACTCTCCAGTTCACCATGGCATGAATCACATTGTGGCACCCTGGCACCCCAATATTCACCACTGTCATGTAATTAGGATACGTTTTGTACAAAGTATGCTTTATGAGGTATCATTCTAAAAGTCTTGATCTGCTAGACATTAATTTCTCATTGGATGGTATGTGCTATCGTCGTACGTGGAGTTATGAAGTTTGGCTATGTAGGTGTTACTGAAACATGTTGTGAGGTTGAAAACACCCACAAGCCGTTTTTCAGGTACAACAGTAAAAAGGCCAAACAACGTTAATGGCTTATTGAGGAAATGCACACAAGCACAAGGATTCCCCTTGGGATTCTCCGAGACAGCACTACACAATGGGAACTGTTTGACCCAGGTCACAGCAAAAGAGCCTTTCAGCAAGTGGGAAGATGATATAAAAGGTGTAAAATGAGATCATGGGGTACCTCATTCTCCCTACAACATGCCTGGACACATCAGAGGAATAAAGTCTGAACATGGGGGGGAGTGATAATCCCAGGCTAGAGGGATTTCTAGCCTGTGTATGAAACCTGGGAAACCCAGGCTGAAATCTGCCAGCCTGTTCATCACTCAGGATGATAATTTGCTAATTCATAGATAATTTGCTATCTAGTATGTTAAGCTCAGTTCGCGGTTTTGTTTATCTACTAGGTAATCTACTTTGATTTGTTTGCTATCACTTATAATCACTTAAAATCTATCCTTTGTAGTTGTTAAACTTATTTTATGTTTTAATCCAAACCAGTGTGTGTTTGACTAAGGTGTATGGGGAAAATCTCAGCTTGGTTACCGCAAGTGTGCATTGTTCTCTTCACATTGAGGGAAGAGGCGGACGGGGTGTTAAACATATATACTGGCCAGATTTGACCAGGACAGGACAGTACTGCTCTGGGGTCCTAGGCTGGGAGGCTGGTGGTTAGAGAGCCTGCATGTGACTGCAGCTGGGTGTGTCCTGACCTGTGTGAATGCTGGTGAAAGTGCAAGCGTGGTGGGCTTTGCAACTTGTCACAGCAGCACAGTGTGAGAGGGAGCCCAGGCTGGTGGGTCAGAGGGCTCAGTGTTACCCCAGTTCCAGGTGGCACCCCAGGGGGAACCCATCACACACATATCACCTCCTATTCACTATTATGCAACACACAGAAATGACAGCATTTCTCTTTTCCATCCCCTCATATTTCCTCTTCCTTCTCTCATTCTGTAATGTCTTCCCACACTAGAACCCAAGCTTGTCAGAAAATCTCTCTGATGTGCTGGGAAGCGAGCTTTGCAAAGTTGAGAGTTGTCACAGCTGCACAAGGGCTCCCCCTGCAGGATGGTGGTTGATTAACATCCTCACTTAAACAGCTTGCTCAGTTCTAAGTGGCAAAGCCAAGCAAGATCAGAATAGGTCCCTCAGGAAACACGTCCAGGGATCACAAGGGACTTGTACCAAGGCAGCAGGCTGAGCTTCTGCCTCATTGTAGGGTGTTTATAGGCAATATGTGGGACTGATTTTCCAAAGATAGCACCTACAGGCCCCCATTGATGGCAGTAGTGCTTGGCACTTCTGAAAACCAGGCCCACTATGTTTTCAAGGCTTGTAGCAGTCTCTACTGTGCAGGCCACACTAAAATGTCATCTAGAAAGTGGAGTTTGGATCTTTGTTACTGATTTATTGGGTCCATCCAGTTTTATCAGCTGGGTGAGTAGCAAGCTGGATATGAGTGTGCCCACATTATGCAGCAAATTCCTGGCTCTGCCTGTAGTGCATTGTAACTGATGATTACATTGCTAGGGAAGACTTTTCCAAGGCATTGACTTCTGAGAGTGGGATGACAATTCACTTCTGGAGCAACTAGAGGCGAGAGAGAAATAAGACAAAAAAAATATTGTCATGTCTCAGATCAACTGTCCTACAACTAAAAACAACTTTTGTAGGAGGCAGGAACAATGCTCAGAATGACTCCCCACAAAAACAAAAAAAATCTAAGAAATGACTCCCTCACCACAGTATCCTCTCCTCACCCCTGGGAGGCAGGTGTGTTCTATTATCCCCTGAGGGGAAACAAAGGCAAAGAGAGGGTAAGTGAATCCTGAACCCAGCCCAATACCCTGAACCACAGGCCCAGCCTTTCTCGGTACAGCTGTTGGAATCAACTGATGTTTTTGGCACCAAGACCACGCTGCCATATTGAGGAATGTGAAATGAGTTGTGCTAGCCAGCGTTTGAGAGAGTGTAATGTGGAAAGGCGTATATGGCACCTCAGAGAATCTTTAGAGAGACCTAGCACGAGACAATTTTCTGAATATAACCGTGTTGGGAGATAATTATTTAAAAACAGCCTTTGAGGACAGGCATGAGCTTTTTTTTTTTTTTTTTTTTTTTATCATCATGCCAAACTGCACTAAGGTACATGGTTTTGCTTCAATGTTATATTTGAAGAATGCTTGGCAACAGTCCAAGTGTGAGGTATACAGGCAGTGAACACCTGCTATAGATTTCCACACAGCTGAACTGTATAAACCACAGGCCTGTGATCGGGTCTAATTGGTTAATTCAGCCTTGTAAAATTCCATTTACCTAGCATGGTTTTTTTTTGGGGGGGGGGGGGAGGGGCAACAGGAGAGCAAAATAGCAGTTTCTTATTACAATCTTTATGACACAGGGTGGACACATAGATCTGGTGCTTGAGCTAGTGACTTCTCATGACGCTATTGCAAGGATGGGCTAATGGGCACGAGATCCTTTTTCTCATCTCACCTCCATGTCTGTTGCATAAAGACCAGCTCAGTGGTTATTTGCAGAAGTTGTCATTTTCTGCTATTCCTCTTAGAGAATTTGGCTCCTCTGCCCCCCTACATCCATCCTTGACATATGCCCTATCTATGAAAAAACATGGGTTAGGTAAACTACAAAAGTCTCAGCCAGCCACAGCTCATTATTCTGTTCTTATATTCTGGGCAAGACGTAGAGCTCACAGCTACCCTGCTCACATTTTCCTAGAGAGTAATTGATTGTGAGGAGCTTTGGAGTGCTCCTCAATGATGACCCAGCTATGGTTTGCAGGCATAATTAACTTCTCTTTATTCTCTGTAAAGAAGCTGATCACAGTTAGCTTTAATGGATTTTGGTTTCTTCCTATTGCAGTGACCATAGCAGAGGCTACTGTCTAGAGTAGGTCCAGCAACTACTGTCATAATTAACCAAACATTCCCCTTAATAAGAAGTGATCCATTTACTTTACAGTAACACCTAGGGCTCCCAACTGAGATCGGAGTCCAAGGCACTGGACTGGTACTCAGCACAACTTTGCCTCAGTTCCCCATCTGTGCAAAATGTGCATAGTAATACTTTTTCTCCCACCCTATTTAGACTTTAAAAAGTCTTCAAAGCAGAGATTTTTACTATATTTGTCTAGTGCCTAGCACAATGGGGCACAGATATTGATGGGGGCTGTGACAAATGTAGCAATATCCCTGAAAAATCTTATTGAATTAAGTTTAAGTAGCTTTGGGGTCATAGAATCATAGAATCATAGAATATCAGAGTTGGAAGGGACCTCAAGAGGTCATCTAGTCCAACCCCCTGCTCAAAGCAGGACCAATTCCCAGCTAAATCATCCCAGCCAGGGCTTTGTCAAGCCGGGCCTTAAAAACCTCCAAGGAAGGAGACTCCACCACCTCCCTAGGTAACGCATTCCAGTGTTTCACCACCCTCCTAGTGAAATAGTTTTTCCTGATATCCAACCTGGACCTCCCCCACTGCAACTTGAGACCATTGCTCCTTGTTCTGTCATCTGCCACCACTGAGAACAGCCGAGCTCCATCCTCTTTGGAACCCCCCTTCAGGTAGTTGAAGGCTGCTATCAAATCCCCCCTCATTCTTCTCTTCTGGAGACTAAACAATCCCAGTTCTCTCAGCCTCTCCTCATAAGTCATGTGCTCCAGACCCCTAATCATTTTTGTTGCCCTCCGCTGGACTCTTTCCAATTTTTCCACATCCTTCTTGTAGTGTGGGGCCCAAAACTGGACACAGTATTCCAGATGAGGCCTCACCAATGTCGAATAAAGGGGAACGATCACGTTCCTCGATCTGCTGGCAATGCCCCTACTTATACAGCCCAAAATGCCGTTAGCCTTCTTGGCAACAAGAGCACACTGTTGACTCATATCCAGCTTCTCGTCCACTGTGACCCCTAGGTCCTTTTCAGCAGAACTGCTACCTAGCCATTCGGTCCCTAGTCTGTAGCAGTGCATGGGATTCTTCTGTCCTAAGTGCAGGACTCTGCACTTGTCCTTGTTGAATCTCATCAGGTTTTTTTTGGCCCAATCCTCTAATTTGTCTAGGTCCCTCTGTATCTGATCCCTACCTTCCAGGGTATCTACCACCCCTCCCAGTTTAGTGTCAACTGCAAACTTGCTGAGAGTGCAGTCCACACCATCCTCCAGATCATTAATAAAGATATTAAACAAAACCGGCCCCAGGACTGACCCTTGGGGCACTCCGCTTGAAACCGGCTGCCAACTAGACATGGAGCCATTGATCACTACCCGTTGAGCCCGACGATCTAGCCAGCTTTCTATCCACCTTACAGTCCATTCATCCAGCCCAAACTTCTTTAACTTGGTGGCAAGAATACTGTGGGAGACCGTATCAAAAGCTTTGCTAAAGTCAAGAAATAACACATCCACTGCTTTCCCCTCATCCACAGAGCCAGTTATCTCATCATAGAAGGCAATTAGGTTAGTCAGGCACAACTTCCCCTTCGTGAATCCATGCTGACTGTTCCTGATCACTTTCCTCTCCTCTAAATGTTTCATAATTGATTCCTTGAGGACCTGCTCCATGATTTTTCCAGGGACTGAGGTGAGGCTGACTGGCCTGTAGTTCCCTGGATCCTCCTTCTTCCCTTTTTTAAAGATGGGCACTACATTAGCCTTTTTCCAGTCATCTGGGACCTCCCCCGATCGCCATGAGTTTTCAAAAATAATGGCTAATGGCTCTGCAGTCTCACCCGCCAACTCTTTTAGCACCCTCGGATGCAGCGCATCCGGCCCCATGGACTTGTGCACGTCCAGATTTTCTAAATAGTCCTGAACCACTTCTTTCTCCACAGAGGGTTGGTCACCTTCTCCCCATGCTGTACTGCCCAGTGCAGCAATCTGGGAGCTGACCTTGTGCGTGAAGACAGAGGCAAAAAAATCATTGAGTACATTAGCTTTTTCCACATCCTCTGTCACTAGGTTGCCTCCCTCATTCAGTAAGGGGCCCACACTTTCCTTGATTTTCTTCTTGTTGCTAACATACCTGAAGAAACCCTTCTTGTTACTCTTAACATCTCTTGCTAACTGCAACTCCAAGTGTGATTTGGCCTTCCTGATTTCACTCCTGCACGCCTGAGCAATATTTTTATACTCCTCCCTGGTCATTTGTCCAATCTTCCACTTCTTATAAGCCTCTTTTTTGCATTTAAGATCAGCAAGGATTTCACTGTTTAGCCAAGCTGGTCGCCTGCCATATTTACTATTCTTTCTACACATCGGGATGGTTTGTTCCTGCAACCTCAATAAGGATTCTTTAAATCCATTGCTCTAAATGCAAAGTTTATGTATTATTGTGGGTAGGGATTGTATGGCATTTCTTGGGAATGGGTGGGAGGGAAGGGAGATGTGATGGAAGGCTTGGATGACCAAAGACTATATTGAACAATGGGCCAGACAAGAATGAACTTTTGGGACCATCTGAGTGAAGGGATTTTCCTGGGCAATTTCTAGAGGGAGGTGAATGCAAATTCCCCACCACCAGTTATGCAAAAATCCAGCCTTTTGAAGTTACACCCTGGGGAGTGGGCCACTGTCTGCTGATCACCTTTTACATGAGGCCAAGATCTGTATAAAGGAAGGACTGTACTATTCATGGAGGTCTGGTTTTGAACCTGAGACAGTATGGACTTGTAGCCATGGGGAAAACTCAGCTGTGGATTTTGAAGGACTGACACCTACCAGAGCTCTTGTTGGAGCTGGGGTGACTAGCAGGCATGTTGGGGTTTTTTAAATAGTTTTTAAATGTATTTTCTCTGCAATGGTTTCCCTTTAAGAATAAATGTGCTTGCTTATAAAAAGCTGTGTAGTAACTTTTAACTGCAGGGCTATTACACTATAGCCTTTGGAAAGAAAACAAAGCACAGATGCAGACCTCTAGGCAGTCTGGCTTGCTGCGGATATCACAGTGTAGGCAGGGAACTGTGCAGTTTGGGAAAACCCTTGGTCAGGAGGAAGAGCAATGCAGGTCTTTACCAAGAAAGGTGATGGCTGAGGAGTCAGGAGCCTAGAATGGATGCCATTGAGGGACCACAGAGAAGGAATACAGGTGTAGTTGCCCTGAACTGTGACAAGGGTCTCTCGGCTGTGGGGGTGTTAATTCTTTTGTCTATTTAGACTGTGAACTCTTTTGGGGCAGGGACTGTTTCTCATTATTGATAGGTACGGCATCTACCAAAAATGGGACCCCAATCCTAACTGTGTCCTTTAGGTTCCTATGTGATACAAATAAATAATAATTGTGCTAGGCAGTACAGTACAGAGTAAAGAATGGTCTCTGCTCCAAAGAGCTTCCAAGACAGACAAGAGGGGAAAGAAAGCGAGTAGTCATTATTCATGGTTTGTATTCACATAGCACTCGCCGTGCAGTAGGCACTGTTCATAAACACAGGAAGACACAGTCCTTACATGCTTATTTGCAGGACAAAACAAATGCAAGAAGAAAAGAATGGGCCACTATATGGCAAATTTTTATAGTCAAGGCATCTCCAAGTGGTTTACAAAGCAATGAGTTAGAAACAGGGGCAGAGCCAATGGCGGGGCAGGTAAATGATGCAACTGTGTATTGCTCTTCTACAGCCTTGGACATTAGAAGCTGTTTTATTGAGAAATGTTGGCCATGAGCCTGGGGTTATCCCCTTCTAACAGTGGTTCAGGATGATTATCAGCTGGAAGGCCACCAGAGATGAGAACAAGGGACTTCAGAGGTAAACATAATAAGTAGGGTGACAGGCATGGTCAAGAGGGCAATGTAATGAACTGTCCTGGAAAAAAAAAATCACTTTTGTTCCTGTGACTGAGCATATGATCAAACATTGCATCACAGGTATCCTGAAGTGCACCTCTGTGGGGCTGTGTCTGCACAAGAAGATCTTTCCTAAAGTCTCCCAGCTTTGCCAAAACCATACACAGCTCCACCTGTGGGAGCGTAAGGGTTAGGTTCCAAGTGGCCTGGTCTTTTCTAGCATTCCCACGGGGCTGAGCAATAGCAGGAGACTTCAGCAAAAAAATCCTTGTATAGACAAGACCCAAAGAAAATTTCCCAATCTGACCTGCTCAATGACTTCTGGCATCTCTGAACTGTGCAGATTTGCGGTCATTTCATAATCGTTTGTGGCAAAAGAGACGGGCTTTCTGCACCCACCTGAACTTTGGGTTCATTTAGTAATTTATAGCCCTGTCCCGTGGAGAGGTCATTCATCCAAATCGGTCATAGTGAAGAACAGCTACAGGGCAGACCATTGGATTTTCCTTTCTGTTCTTCATTTGGGTATTGGCCAACTGCTAATGTCGTCAGATGGAATTATTTTCCACACTATTTGTCTTACACGTCAGTGAACCTAATGTCACTTGTGGCTTCTCAGCAGACCCTTAAAACAGAGGCAGTTCTCATTTTTGGAAAGGGAACATAAATATTTTCCTCAAATATACCAGTTTAAAAAAAATTAGGGCTGTTGATTAATCACAGTTAACTCACCCAATTAACTCAAAATTAATCACGATTAAAAAAATTAATCGTGCTTAATCGCAGTTTTAATCACACTGTTAAACAACAAAATACCAATTGAAATGTATTCAATATTTTGTATGTTTTTCTACATTTTCATATATATTGTATTGTGTTCTAATTGAAATCGAAGTGTATATTATTTTTGATTACAAATATTTGCACTGTAAAAATGCTAAAGAAATAGTATTTTTCAATTCACCTCATACAAGTACTGTAGTGCAATCTTTGTCGTGAAAGTGCAATTTACAAATGTAGATTTGTTTTTGTTACATAACTGCACTCAAACAAAACAATGTAAAACTTCAGAGCCTACAAGTCCATTCAGTACTACTTCTTGTTCAGCCAAATCGCTAAAACAAACAAGTTTGTTTACATTTACAAGAGATAATGCAGCCCTCTTCTTATTTACAACACCACCAGAAAGTGAGAACAGGCATTTGCATGGCACTTTTGTAGCTGACATTGCAAGGTATTTTCATGCCAGATATGCTAAACATTCATATGCCCCTTCATGCTTCACCCACCATTCCAGAGGACATGCTTCCATGCTGATGATACTCGTTAAAATAATGCGTTAATTAAATTTGTGACTGAACTCCTTGGGAGAGAATTGTATGTCCCCTGCTCTGTTTTACCCACATTCTCCCATATATTTCATGTTATAGCAGTCTTGGATGATGACCTAGCACATGTTGTTCATTTTAAGAATGCTTCCACTGCAGATTTCACAAAACACAAAGAAGGTACCAATGTGAGATTTCCAACGATAACTAAAGCACTCGACCCAAGGTTTAAGAATCTGAAGTGCCATCCAAAATCTGAGAGGGATGAGGTGTGGAGCATGCTTTCAGAAGACTTAAAAGACCAAACACTCCAATATGGAAACTACAGAACCTGAACCACCAGAAAAGAAAATCAGCCTTCTCCTGGTGGCATCTGATTCAGATGATGAAAATGAACATGCATCAGTCTGCACTGCTTTGGATCGTTATCAAGTAGAACCGGTCATCAGCATGGATGCATATCTTCTTCAAGCATGGAACTTGAAGCATGAAGGGTCATATGAATCTTTAGGGCATCTGGCATGTAAATATCTTACAACAGTGCCATGAGAACGCCTGTTCTCACTTTCAGGTGACATTGTAAACAAGAAGCAGGCAGATTTCCTACAAATGTAAACGAACTTGTTTGTCTGAGCGATTGGCTGAACTAGAAGTAGGACTGAGTGGACTTGCAGGCTCTAAAATTTTACTTTGTTTTACTGTAAGTTCAACTTTCATGACAAAGAAATTGCACTACAGTACTTGTATTAGGTGAATTGAAAAATACTATTTCTTTGGTATTTTTACAGTGCAAATACTTGTAATCAAACAAATATAAAGTGAGCACTGTACACTTTGTATTCTGTATTGTAATTGAAATCAATATATTTGAAAATGTAGAAAAACATCCAAATCCAAAAGTATTTAAATAAATTGTATTATTATTTAATCATGCAATTAATCACAATTAATTTTTTAATTGCTTGACAGCCCTAAAAAAAATTTCTTTCACAATAGTGACATCAGATGTGTATATCCAAAAATGCTAATTTTGTTAGTCTCTTGTAAGACATCTACCATGACTGTCCGCTGAGGATCTCAACGTACTATACAAACATTAACTAATTAAGCTTCAGAAAACTATAAGGTTTAGTCACGCCACCTGAAATGCTGCCATCTCTTGGTGGAACACAACAGTTGTTTAATAGCACACACCAATACTAAGCAAAAGCAAAAAGTGACCAGATGGAGACATCATCCCTCACTTGTGTGACTCTCTTTGTGGCTTTGAAAAGACCATGTATCCCTGCTAGGATGAATGGCTATACCCACTTTTTAATGGTGCCCACCCCATTTAAACCGGTTTCTCTTTTTTGCACTACAATAATCCTGTGTGTTTATAAGTCACATTTTAGCCAAGATTCTCAAAGCACTTTGAGCCTGAATCCCATTTATACAACTCTGGCATTAGAATGGCCATAAATTACATTTGCATTCACTTTAAGGCCTCTTTATACTGCCAGAGAAGTGAACAAGGGCCTTAAGTAAATGAGACTCCCTCTCATAGTGCACAATTTATTAATCGTCACAATATCTCTGAGAATCAGATAAGTTATAATAAGCTCTATTTTACACACCGGCACATAAACTGAGATGGAGCTAGCTGAAGTGACTGAGCAGGGAATAAAATGCAAGGAGTCTGTTCTCGCAGTCCCCTGCTCTAACCAGTTGACAGGACTTCCTGTACTGCACATGGAGCGCACCCAGAAAGGGAGTTTTTAAATTCTTAGCTTAAAGTAATATATGGGGATTGGATCTCACAAATCCTTTCCTTTCACCTTCAGTACAGCAAGGGCAACACAGACACAGCTTTGGGCCTTATAATTGGACTTATTTTTATATGCATCACACTGAGTGGCTAGTGACCAAATTCTATTCACCTACCACTTTACAGCCCTGTCGGTGAAAATGGGAGCAAAAGTTTGGCCCAAAGACCCTAAAAAGGAAGGAAAATCTTGTGGCTGAACCACTGAGCTGAGACTCAGAACTTTGGATTTCAAATTCCTGCGTTGCCACAGACATCCTGAGTGACTGAAGACAAGTCACCCAATCTCTCTGTGCCTTAGTTTACTTTCTCTAAAATGGGAATATTAATACTTTCTGACCTCTCCAGGGGTGGGGTGGTGAGAATTAATTTATTACTTTCTATGGAGTCATATGGGCCATCAAACTATAAAGAACTCGTTCAGCAGACCATCACTCCATCCACGTATCACATTGTCTTCAGGCCTGTGACTGTATGTAATTCCCGATGACCCTCAGATTCTAACAAAGGAAGGGGGCTTCCTAACTATGACCTAACAAACCAAGGGGAAGGCTTATAATTAATGGATGGCTTTGTGGACAATGGAGATGATGTTTCACGAATGACTTTGACTTTTCTATCTCCACTTTGTTGGAATCTTTCTGGCAATCCAGAAGGGGAAATTATGCTGTGGGAGGCCATTACATTCACCTACGCTGTCTGGGCAGATAAGGAAAACCCTGAATGCTCCGTTTACTGACCACCAGTGGTTGGCTCACTGTTGTGACAACTGACCCGCCTGCCCAGTACAGTTCCCCAAGGTATTTCTGTGCATTTGATCACCACCACCACCGTAAAACAAAACATATGCATGTTTATAGCTTTGCTGTGACCCATATAACCACAGTATCTTGGCAATTCAAATGTTAATGAATTAATTCCCTACATCTTTTATATAAATATATAGAAAATAATTGGCTGAGCAAAGTGACATCTTACACTCAGCTTGTTGGCATTTTTCTGTCTGGAGCATTATAACTAGTGTGGGAGAGAATGCGTAACAATGGTATGGCGGACACTCAGAGCCCCTGGCAGGGAGGCAAAATGTGGGACCTGGGTATGGGAGGAGGGAGGAATGGTGACATACAGAGCCTCTGGCATGAGAGGGTGGGTATAGGGAGTACCTGAAATAGAGAGGGATGGGAGGGTGGCGTTATACAGAAATTGTGGAGAGCAATGGAGGAATGCAAGGAGCCCCGGCGTGTGCAATGAGCTCATACTACTGAAGCAATGCAATGTGCATCCCTCTAATAGTCAGGGATCAGCTGGAGTATATCAAATCACATTCTGAAACCCTTTAAAACGTTATCATTCAGCCCACACTGGAGCATCTTTGCAAGCAACCAGCCACTTCTGAGTTCATGAAGCCATACAGTGACAGAATTAATTTTGTGTTTGAATAGTTAACTGCCACAGTTCGGCAGCATTCCACCATCAGCCCAGTGTATTTTTAGCTCTCTCATGCAGAGAGGTCTTTATACAAGGCACAAAAATCAAATGCACATCTTTATTATGAGTTCATTAATACGCTAGGCAAAAATAGCATGCCGCCTCCCATTTTGGAAGCCTTAGACAAGCCTTCTGTACCGGGACATGAATCATGTTGTGTGAACAGGAAACTGAGCACTGGCTCTGAAGATTCCTGGCTCCTCTGGAAGAGCGGAGCGTGGGGATCAGAGTCAAGGTTAGTGACAGGGAGTAATATTTCCATCAGTGGGAAAATAGCGAGTGCCAGACCCTTCCTGTGCGTAAATTATTGTCGTTCAGTTGACATCAATGGAGCTATGACATTTTACACCAGCTGAGGATCTAGTCCAGAGTGTTAAATAACTGTGATTGGATTCTGATGCGTGAAGATCCTGATGGAATGACAGACACCAGGGCAAGAAGATTTAAGTTAGGCTCCCTCCCCCCCCCCAAAAAAAACCACTTTCCCCTAAATCTTAAATAAAAATAAATAAATCTGAATTTAGTTAACAGACATACAAACATAATACTTCACTCTGAACAAGATGCTTCACAGTGGATTATTTGTTAGTCACAAAATTGGCATGAAAGCACCAGTATAATTTTAATTCAGTGTATTATTGGCTTGCGTAGCTTCACTCAGAATAATGATTGCAATCTTGGGTATATAGCTCTTTGACTTGCAGTCATAGGGGTTGTCAGCATTCCACCGTCATCACATTTCTCTTCCTTGCTCAAGATCTGTAACCTCCACATGCCTCAAATTGGAACCCTCTGGCTTCCCAGAAAAGAAGTCCTACCAAGTCCAAGCGGTTTCACCTTGCGCACACAGGAACCTGCAGTTCTGACCTCTCAAATGTTGCTGACTCATGATTCCTCATTGACAGCTGTGCTTGGATTATCAGGAAGAAATTACTGACAGTTCTTGCTCATTGCCTGTGACAAGGTTTTACAATTTTACCTGCACACTGGGACTCAAGAATGCCCTTCCCTCAATATCCCAGTTTGGGGCTGAACCCCACAAAACCTAACATGGACAGAGACACGTTCCACTAGCAGAATCCAGATGGTGGGACCCTAGTGGTAGAAAGCTCTTCTGGAGAGAGAGAGAGAGAGAGAGAGAGAGAGAGAATGAGCACGTGTGCTCAAGTACAACTTTTGCCCCACTGGAGAGGGGGCCCATAAAGAGCTCTGGACCACAAGAGGTCTGGACCAACCAAAGAGAGGCAACATGGCAGCCAGGAGATCCAGCACATCTCTTGGGCAGCCTCAGCTGGTGGGGCTTTTACGGAGCCCTGTCTGGGATTTAAAGCTGTTTTCCCCTGGAGAGATTTACCAGGGATATTGCTATGTATTCAAATTGAACTCACTAGGTCAACAGCTGTGAAATAAACTTGCAAAGCTCTGTACTGCATACTTGAATCATTGTAAAAAGGATATGCTTCCATTTGGGGAGAGACTCGGTATTTCTAAGGTGTTGACTGCACAACCTGCATCCAGTGGAGCCTCTAGTCCAGCATACCCAGCTTGGTAACTCACTCAACGTTGCTGGGGATCCTATTGTGCATATTTCCCTACAAGAAATTCATGTCTCTCCGGGTTGCTCCCTGACCGAGGATAGAGAGATTCAGGACAATGGGCTAGAACTAACGAGGACTTCAGAAAATCGGCATAAACATGACATTGGCTATTTCAAAAGGTGAGGTGGAGAGAAAGCAAAAACATTGTTCCCAACGTGCTATTTCTGGTGCTTTTTAAAACCCAGAGAGGACATGGCCAGCTTTTGTGAGCGAGAGGAGGAAGAGAATTTGTGGTGTTGACTTAGGAACCTTTAGGAGTCACATGAATAAAACCTAAACATTAAGCTACAAGACTTGTGTTGCACCAGTATAACTCTTTGTGCCACAACTAACAAGAGTTGCAAGCCTCTCCTATCCATCTTCCACACTCCCATGCTCTCTTGATATTCCCTAGTTGTAGGATTCAATCCTGGCAGAGAGAATGTGGCCCCTGCTTGCTAACTTTCCTCTGTTTGATGCAGGGAGTACTGAGGTAGTAGCTGCAGAGAATGGGAGTAGTGACATGTATCATAGTACATCACATATTTGTTTTTCAAGACCTATAGCAAACAGTGAACTGATAATCTTGCAATGCACTAAACCATTAGGATAGTTGCACTTGGTCCAAAACCAAGTCAATGGTTGATTCTCTAAGATGATGGTAAACTGGATGCTCAGGATGCTTAGCTACTGCCCAGAGGATTTTTAAGCATTTGTGCATGTTAGGTTTTGCTCAGCAGAAGTTGGCACGCGACTAGCATAATCCTTCAACAAGGTCTTGATTGTTCCAGTGTTGAGCAAGCACCGTCCCCAAGCCAGCGTAGCTACAGTCTGCGCACAGTGGCAGCCGTAGCAGGGGAGTGTAAATATAATGGGGTAGAGCAAGAAGGCATCTTGCCACATCTTGCCAGGTTACATTCTTCTTCCATGGGAAGGCTCCCTTCACAGCAGGAGGCTGTTTTCCTATAAGGGCACACAGTGGGCCCTTAACAGCCCAAAGTGGTGAATTAACAGCTGTAAGATATGTCAAAACATCACACAGTGGACTGGGACAAGAGACCTCCTGAGCTGCACCTTGAGGATCTGGACAGATACCTGCATTAATAGCTGGTTTAGCAACCTCACATTTCTGAAGTCCCTGTTTCAGGCCAGCACATGGATCCCCCCTAGCACCTACATAATCATATGTTGGAGAGTCACAGGTCCAAGAACCCACTGGTCCACCACTAAGGGTCATCCCCTATATTAATAACAATACATAGCTCTTATATGTCACTTTGTACTAGTGGATCTCAAAGCACTTTACAAAGGAGAGAAGTACCATTATCCTAATTTTACACATGGGGAAAACTGTGGCAGAGAAATGACATGACTTGGCCAAAGTCACCCAGCAAGCCAGTGACATAGCCCAGAATAAAAGCTAGGTCTCCTGAGACCCAATCCTCTGCTCTACCTGCTAGGCAATGCTGTTGTCTCCATTGACTTC
This sequence comes from Trachemys scripta elegans, assembly GCF_013100865.1. Classification (NCBI taxonomy): domain Eukaryota; kingdom Metazoa; phylum Chordata; order Testudines; family Emydidae; genus Trachemys; species Trachemys scripta. Next base: position 87,299,828 of record NC_048299.1, read on the forward strand.
TGCTGCTCTAACATCACAACAAGAACAAACGTAGCCCTCATCTTCAATAGTCCCTTCTGATCTTCTATGACCACTGTGATCATCTAGTCTGACAGGCCAGAGGACTTCCCTGAATTAATTCTTATTTTAACTAGTGAAAAATAAATTGGAGTAAAATCATCAGTATTTTGAGGTCTTATTCAACAATATCTATCAAGATTTGTTAGCAATACAGCTTAATCTTTATAGAACTGATCATGTCTTAAAATGGTCACTACTGCTATTTTAATAGGTTTTCTTTTCATCCATTCCCCTCCAAGTTCCTGACTCTCTCAGTATGAGAGATCTTGAGGGCCTTGGTGATTGTCTGGGAATGAAGATGAAATAAATACAAAGGTTTAGATTTTCAAACATGGTCAGCCAATTTGAGATACCTTAATGGAGCCTGATTTTTGGAAGGCAGATGGATGCTCAGTATGTTCTGAATATCAGGCCCCTTTAAGTGTCTCAAGTTGGGCACCCAAAATTGAGTCACTCAAAATCATTAGTCACTTTTGAAAATGCAGGCCGAGCTGTGTAGACACAAATAGCCTCCAGAAGCCAATGACATTTGTGACTTGCCCAATGACCCATTCGGACAATTCCTGAGTGGGCTCTAGAGTTTGATACCTTTCATCTTTTCTAGCTATCCTTCACATCAGCCATTGCATGGGCAGATCCAATTCAATCAGTTCAAACCAGTCTCTCAGCTCGAAGTGGTTCTTTTCCATTTCCACAATTTGCTGGGTTCTCTCTTGCCAAAAGCAACGACAAAGAAATTAAGGCTGGTTTTGGCTGTGTGCAGATCCTTGCAAGGTTCTTTGTATACTTGTGCCTGATGAGATACTTCACATGCCAACATCCTGTTTATCTTGTTCTTGAGAAGTGCACCCCCCCCCCCAAATTAAGATCTTCTTACACTCTCAGAAATAAGAGGCCTCCCTCCCCAATTGCCAGAGATTCCTCCCTTTTGAATTCGCTCTGGAGTGCTGGCATATGATACCTGGGCTGTATAATTTGAGGCCCTTTGTGTCTAGCCCACCATGACACCTTATACATGTGTGAATAAATAACTGTCCATTTGTCCCACATGCATTCCGCTTCCCAGGCGCCTATCTCATTTCTGCTTATATTTTCCCAGGATGCTTCTCTTTGACATTGACTTGCCCACACCTGTGTTACCTGATCAAACCACTGTAGTTCAAATGAAATGTGCCGCATACCTAAAATGCTTTGCCATCACTTGCGATTTTTTAATCAAGATTGTATTTGTTGTTTTTTTAAGATATGCTCTAGTTCAGAAAGAATTATGCTGGGGAATTGCTATGGCCTCTGTTGTACAGGAGGGCAGAGAGGGTGATCACAGTGGTCTCTTCTGGGCTTAGAATCGATGAAAGCTCCTCAGCCCAGCAAGCAATCTCATCACTGGAAGGTGCTATTGGCCAGTAATGGGGTGAAGAAGCAGCACAGAGAACGAGGAGTAAATGCCATAAGGTTGGAGCTGCTAATGGGGCTTTGTACTGAGAAGATGAAAGAGAGAAAAGTCTGGAGGGCATGGCGGAAGAGAAGGACATGGAGAGAGATTCTGGTGGATGCAAGGAGAGAGCTAGAAGATGCCTGGGGTCACATTAAAGGTGAGGACAAATGCTTTTACAATAAATATAATGCAAATGTAAGATTCAAAATCATTAGCAAAATGTGTGTGTAGAGTCCCAGATAAATATACCGCATTAAGTTTGTGGCCACCCACAAGGGACTTCATTAGTGATCACTGAGCTAGACCCATGGACCTTTGGAACTTCACAGCAACAAAGGAGCTAGAACTCTCATCCTCCTGCTCCAGAAAAACAAGCCTGGCCTTAAAAGAGAATATCCTTCTGTTATAGCAGTATGGAGACTAAGACATACACAAGAGCAGTTCTGATTCCATCCAGTAGAGGGCAGAGATACATATACACATTTAAATGACCATGACAATATTTTTAACATGTGGATCTGAGTTGTGGATGGATGGCAGTTGACGATACCTAAAACAGTCTGCAGAATCTAGCAACCTCGGCTTCATTTTAGACAGAAGTGATGCTGTCAGCTGTAGGGGGGGGGAGATACAGAAAAGCAGCCTGGGACCCTGTATGTGTATTTCTGTCATCATAAATAACGTGGTATCACCTATTTACCGAGCCTGTGTAGTCGCTGTAGCAATGAGGCATCAAACTCAAGCGATAGCAACTAGGGTTATGGACAAAATGGTGCTGCCTTATTTTCAAAGACCCTGCTTCAGTGAAGGTGAGAGTCCCCTTGATACAAGTCAGGTCAGAGACAGCCTGTTTGCCTCTGCTCAGACAGTTGGGGCTTTTTTGTGCAGTTTAGTGGGTAGAGCACCAGTGCAGCTGAATTTCATTCTTCCAGTGTCTTTTCAAGTCTGAGCACAAAGTTGATTTTGTTTCTTTAAAACAAAAGGACAAAGAGACTTATGTTTCTTATCCACAGGCAACATACTGTGTAGATCCAGTTCAGCTCTTCCCCACACTGCACCTTTATCACTGGGTGTGATCTGGATCACTAGGGAACATACAGAATTTAGGCATCAATCAAAGAGGTCCCCAGGGGTTCAAGCTCTCACCTGCCCATATACGGAAGTGTGAACACCATTCCATGCAAACCTCCCCCTTCCCAATGTTTAAAAAGTTTACATCTATCCTTGCTGGATGTACCATGAATCCACCAGGGAGCAATACTATTTCAAATGTTTTCCCGTCCCTTTTAAAACCTCCTTTCTCCTGCTGTGGCCAGAAGAAATGAGTTTGCCACCTAAGGGCTTGTCTTCACTACCCGCTCGGATTGGCAGGCAGAAATCGATCTCTCGGGGATCGATTTATCGCGTCTCATCGGAACGCAATAATCGATCCCTGAATCAACGTGCATACTCCACCAGCCCAGGTAGTAGTAAGCGCCGTCAATGGGGGAGCCGCGGCGGTCGATTTGCCGCCATCCTCACAGTGGGGTAAGTCGGATCAGATACGTCGAATTCAGCTATGCTATTCCCGTAGCTGAATTTGCGTATCTGAAATCGATCCCCCCCCCCCCCCCCCGTACTGTAGATATAGCCTAAGAGGGTGAGATTTTTCCAAAGCGCTAGGGCTGGCCTGACTCTGCTTCCACTTAAGTCAATTGTAAAACTCCCATTGATCTCAGCGACAGCAGAGCTAGGCCCACTCTGAGCATTTTTGAAAGTTCCACTCTAATAAAAACAAAAAACCTGCTGCTCACCATTTTCTGTGGTTTGGTCTACACTACGGAGCTTGCTTAACACAAGGCAGCTTACATCGACCTAGCTGTGGATGAGTCTACACTGAAATTTCACTCCCGGTGATGTACCTGTCCCACTCCACGGATTTAATAACGCCACCTCCACGAGCTACGTAGAGTCAACGTCAATGTAGTTAGTTCAATGCAGTATCAGTGTAGACACTATGTTGCTTATGTCAACTGTCATTGGCTTTCAGGAGCCGTCCCACAATGCCCCACACTGACAGTACAATCAATAGAAGTGCTCCTGGTGAGCACGTGCACCAACACAAGGAGTAAAGTGTAGACATGCACAAGCGATGTAATTACTCCAGCAGCTGTATGCCAACATAAATTAGGCCAATTTAATTTTGTAATGTAGACATGGCCTCTGTGTTTGTCTTTTAGGCTCAGATCCTGGGCCTAATGCTGTATATAAAACAACTCACATCTAAGTCTTTGAAAAATCGGATTCTAACATTCTAAGCTTTGGGGCACAGGCTGTCTTTATGTTTGTATTCTCTACAGGGCCAAGCACTTTGATGGTGTGAATAAGAAGAATAAAAGGTGGCACGTATAGCCAAACTTGAACTTAACTATCCAAACCTCTGGTCTATACATCAGGCAAATAGTTTCATGACAGGAGGCCATCTGAGATTTCCAGACTTTCCTGGTTTCAGATCAGAGTTGCTCTGAAAACAGCTTTCCTTATGGAACTTCTATGGCTGGCCAAAAGAGAAAAAAATACAGAAGCCAGCAAAAATTTGGCAGGGCGGGGGGAAGGGGGAGGGAAAAAGAGAGAACAACATACTCTGCTTATTTGAAGCTTAAAGAAAGTTTTGGTCCCTATTTCAGATTTAAATGAAAGATTGCATTGGTCCTTATTTGACCTGAAATGACTGACATATTCTGTTAGCGCTCATCTGATATCATTATTTCCAGGCTTGCTTTTTTATTATTATACATTATATTTGATCTCCAGTAGCTTCTAAAGGCCCCAACCAGAGTGGCCTTCATTGTGCTAACTGTTCTACTCACATATATTGAAGCTGTCCCTGCCCCATAGAGATCACATCTTAGTCTGGTTGAGCATGATATAGTAAAACACGGGCAAGTTAGTGACAGAAAGGCAGAGGAGGCATCATTGGATTCGTATAAATAAATAAATAAAATTGACAATCATAATTTCCACGGTGTCACCTTCTGCAGCATGGCAGGGTGGATTTGCTCCTCAGCTCCCAGACCCAGGTCCTCTTGTTGGGGGGAATTTTGATAATACAATATTACAATCTTAGTTTAGGACAAGACACGTGGATGAAACACACAAGCAAGCGACAGGGAGGAAGGAAGGGATGGAGTAACAGTAATACAACCATGAGGTGATCTTCCCTCTCCTGGCTTGGCATGGCCTGCATGTGTCACACTGCTAAGAAGAACTAGCATCAAAGACAGCACTGTAGGGCTGACTGGGTGACAGCAGTGTGAATGCAAAACCGTACCAACACTACCAGGCAGTCAGTGTCAAAAACAAGGTGGGAGGTTGGGGGAGGAAGAGGGTTCTCCACTGGGTGGATACAAGTGTCCCAGTTGATCTCTGGTGCAGGGAAGGAGTGGGAGTGGCAAGTGGAATGGGGCAATTTCATTTCTTACAGGTAAGTACCAACCTCTTCTTTAGTTTGTCCACATTGCCAACCCTAAGTATTGAAAATCATCAGGCAGGCCCCAAAAATCATGATTAAAAATCATAGGACTGGAAGAGACCTCGAGAGGTCAACTAGTCCAGTCCCCTGGACTCATGGCAGGACTAAAATATTATCTAGACCATCCCTGACCAGTATTTGTCTAACCTGCTCTTAAAAATCTCAAATGATAGAGATTCCTCAACCTCCCTGGGCAATTTATTCCAGTGCTTAACCACTCTGACAGTTAGGAAGATTTTCCTAATATCCAACCTAAACCTCCCTTGCTGCAATTTAAGCCCATTGCTTCTTGTCCTATCCTCAGAGGTTAAGAATTCTTCTTCTCCCTCCTCCTTGTAACAACCATTTATGTACTTGAAAACTGTTATCATGTCCCCTCTCAGTCTTCTCTTTTCCAGACAAAACAAACCCAATTTTTTTCAATCTTCCCTTGCAGGTCATGTTTTCTAGTCTTTTAATCATTTTTGTTGCTCTTCTCTGGACTTTCTCCAATTTGTACACATCTGTCCTGAAATGTGGTGCCCAAACTGGACACAATACTCCAGTTGAGGCCTAATCAGTGGGGAGTACAGTGGAAGAATTACTTCTTGTGTCTTGCTTACAACACTCCTGTTAATACAGCCCAGAATGATGTTTGCTTCCCGCCCCCCCCCCCCCCAACAGTGTTACACTATTGACTCATATTTAGCTTGTGGGCCACTATGACCCCCCAGATCCCTTTTCACAGTACTCCTTCCTAGACAGTCATTTCCCATTTTCTATGTGTCCAACTGATTGTTCCTTCCTAAGTGAAGTACTTTGCATTTGTCCTTATTGACTTTTATCCTATTTACTTCAGACCATTCTTCCAATTTTTCCAAATCATTTTGAATTTTAATCCTATCCTCCAAAGCACTTGCAACCCCTCCCGGCTTAGTATCATCTGAAAACTTTATAAAAATGCTCTGTCTCTATGCCATTATGGAAATCTAGCTTTTGAGCCTTTGGGGTACACTTGGGTGTTGTTTGCAAAGAAAAGCTTGAAAACATGAGGACTAGAAACTTACTTCTATTTTTAAGTGAGGGCTGAGATTCTCATAGGAGCAGGGGTTATAAGAAAAACACCAACTATCAGGGGACTCATAAAATTGAGACAGTTGATAACACTGGTTTCAGTTCATGTGGGTTTTGCTTGCACCTCTGCTCCAAGTTTAAAAGGACTCCAAAAGCTCAAACCAAACCTCCTCCAAAACAGACATTTCACCTGATGTTCTAGTGAAACCCCAGTGGAAAGCCATACATTTGGCCCAAGTTCACTTTGAACTTGGGCACCGGAAAGGTGTCCGATCCATTCCAGGAGCCTGCTTACCTTTCTGCTTTGTAACTATCCTGGAGACTGGGTGAACTTGGGATGGTTTGGGGGGTGGGAATGAACATTTGTCTCTGCTCTAAATAAAAACTAGACAGAGAGACGAATGGGAAGAAAACAAAAAAGCAGAGTTGAGAAAGGTGTAAAAGGACATAGGAGTTTCCAATGTCCCCTAATCCCAGATACCCTGTGACTCTGGCTTTGTGCCTCTGGTGTTTGGTTTCTAAGCAGTAAGTACAGCCCTATGTGCAATGTTCCCGTATGCTGCTGCTGCTGCTGCCGCCTCCTCCACTTTCGTGACTAGCACCTGTGGATTCAGCAAAAAGCTTTCAGCTAAGTCCAAATGAGCTTGTTGACCTGCCTTGCTACTTGGAGCATCTGAACAATTCTGACTAGCCTGCCTCAACCTCGCAGCAAAAGCTCGGCCCAGCATGAATTCTCCCTAGCCCTGGCAGAAATTGCTGATGCAGTTTAATGCCTTAGGACAAAAAGTAAAAAAGTGTCCCAATGTTAAGAAATACCAGCATTTTGGAGCAGGAGTTTTATTGCTGGGAGCAGTGCAGGCCAAGCCTGAGAGCGCACACTACAAATATCAATATTCATTTAGAAAAGGGATCAAGGGTCAAAATCATTCTGTCAGCGAAAGCTCTGTAGCGTCACCTGGGCAAGGCTCCCCCATCCCCATGCCTCTTTGCTGCATTACACCAAGAGCTAAAATGTGCACTGCTGGACATGAATGACAATTGAATGGAGGCCGCCAGCTACAGCCTGGACTTCACCTCTGTCCATCGGGGCAAATGCTATATTCATTTCCCTTCTGGCTAAGTCTCTTTTGATCTGTTTGGCTGTTTAGTTTTAGAGCTGGGTGAATACTACAGAAAAATGTCTGACTTGTCATTCAGATTTGTAACCGAATGGGCTATGACTGTTCACACCTGTTGTGTTCACTGTCCACAACTATCTGCAGGTGGGAATCACGCACCCCGGCTGTTACTGAGCTGCCCCCAACAGATCTTTCAAACAAGATCCCCTCCGGTAGGGACTCTCTTTTCCATTTCTCCCCTTCTTTTGCCCATCAACTCTCATGCTAGTTCCCCTCAACTCAACAGGAAACCAAAGGCATTCTGGGGAATTGCCAGAGTGACTCTGATATAGCCTCTAGAATGTTTTAGCTGCTTTAGAAATCAACTCTACTATTGTGTGTGTGTGTGTGTGTGTGTGAGTGAGTGTATGTACACAGTATTTTTAATGCATATGTCACGGACTTCATCCTCCCATACAGGATTGGGTTGCCAAACAAAAAAAACAGCTTCTTTGTATTTGCTGAGCTGAACTTATGTCTTTAACGTAATTTTCTAAGCATTTAGTTTAATCCTTGGCCCAAACACTCATTTTGGGGGGGAAATATTTTTGAGCAGTTGGGATACTTGACAAATGACTGCTGCTTAAACCCAGAAAGAGTCTTTTGGAGGCTTTTGTTTTGTTTCAGTGCAGAAAGAACGGACAACTGAGCTGAGATGCCTGTCCAAACCCTCACCTATATAGGAGTTTAGGATTATTTAGATGATGTCACAGGAGACAAATATAGTCATCTGAGTGTTTAAATTCCCACCAGGCTCACATCCTTATGGGATACTGAGCAATGAAGTTTGAGGAGGTTGTATCTGGAAGAGCCGCCTCTTTTTCTAGGCATGAAATCATTGGGGCACAAGAAGAATTTTGTTGTTGTTGATATAATTCAGGTACTAATTGAGGCCTTAGTCCATTAAGTGTGTGCATAAATCCATCCCTTTTTTAGTAAAACACTTAAGCAGCCGGTTAACTCCAAGCACATATATAGTTCTGTTGACTTCAGGGGGACTATGGATATCCATAAAGTCAAGCATATGCTTAAGCACTTTGCTGAATCAGGGTCTAAATAAATACAAGTGTAAGCTGATTGTTAGTGTCAGAGATACCATGAAGTCCTCTAGGGACTTGGCTATTGTCATTGATTGTATGTGGTAGGCACTCAGATATTCTGGGGCTGACTGGCAGTATAAATAACTGAGATAGATAAGGGAAATGTTTATACTTAGAACCAAACATAGCAAGTAAAAATCATTTAAAGGAAGATGACCGTGTCATGTGAACTGTTTATTGAATAGGAATAGTGTAATACCACAGGCTGCCAGTAAACTCTGCATGTTTATTTTCTAGAAGGATTATGTTTAAGGGAAGACTGTTCAGCATAAGAGTGCAAAGGGAAGTGCCGAAGAACACGCAGGTTAGCTGGAGTTTATCTGTGTTAATTATTTTTGGATGCTATCAGTGTGCTAGATGTTGCATAGAACATAGATCAGGCATGATTTTTGCCCTGAGGGTGTTACAGGCTCAATATTCTTCCTTTTTTTTTTTAAACTTAATGTAAACAAACACGCAAACCTTTAGTAGCAACTTAATGTTGTTACTCCACGTATGAGCAGCATCCAAAGCCAAATATCTTATTCATCCATTACTACTAAGTGTAATGGTAGTTTCTGTGACGCAGGCATCTAGGAAATTGATTCAGACTACCAATCGATTCCACACAGGCCACCAGAGAGCCATTGGAGGGTGGTAACTTTTAGTCATTAGCAACCTAGAATGGATTGAAACCAGTCACCTAGGAGTAGAGATGGACCCAGTGTGCAAAGTTTGATTCTGGATCTGAACCCAAATGTCCCCAAAAGTTCAGATCTGGGGTTTTGGGCTGGGTCCATTTGGATCCTATTATTCATCCCCCGACTCATTCAGTTGCCCTTCTTTGCATTTCCTGATACTTGACGAGAAAATCTGAAACAAGACAAAGGCTTGACAAGAGTAATAAAGTTCTATTTATGAGTGCATCTGTGCTAATTCCTTGTACGTGTGCCATCACAAACAAATATGAGGGATTGAAAGTGCATCCTGTTTATGTGGCCCTGGGGAGAAACATGTTTAAACAAACTTGTAGGTCACATTTTAATCCTTCTCTGTTTAGAAAACTAATTTTTTTTTAACACCACCATAAAATAAATATTTTTTCTTTCCTCTCAAGATTGAAGACTCTTTCCCCTTAAACTATCAGCAAAACTCCAACTTATTTTTTTCTTTCCTTTGGCTACATGACTACAGTCCCTTAAATTAGGTTTAGAATGATGAAATGTTTATAATAGCTAACGCCATATGTTAACATTTTACAGTGTACTAAAAGTTTGATTGCTAAAAACAACCCACTGTTTTGAAATGCCACAAGCACCTTTATAAAATTGACTGGCTTCTATTTGCACTAAAAGGAATGCCTTTAAAAATGGATGTTGAAAGAAAAATCATAAAGTTGCTAACATGATTGATTAAAATATTGTAGAGGTGAACAAAATTTACACTGTAGTGCTGTTCTGTAACCTCACAACTGTAAAAGGACTTTGCTTTTGTTTTTATCATGGGCTGACAGCCATTGCTCCATAGTTAAGTTTGCAACTGAGTTTCCATTACAAGCCTGATTTTGGAGTCTCTCTAAAAGCCACAAAATACCTTAGAATCTCATCTGCCTCACAACTGGTAGCTTACTCTTAGGGTCAAGGTAGAATTTTTTTGCCTACGTTTAATGTGAATTGGACAAGAGGTTTGTGACCCAGGGACTCCTTCAAGCCTATTGGTAGAGGACACAATCTACAAGAAAGGAAACCCACAAAAAGAAACAAACAGCAAGGGGGTGTCCTGATTATGAATAAGGACAAAGGATTGGTCTAGTACGGGGTAGTCAACAGGTGGACCATGGGCCAAATCCGGACCACAAAATCTTTTTATTATTATATTGTTACTGGTATTTTATTTCTGTATTCTTTTCTCTGGAGTCTGGACCTTAGCTATACCTTGACCAAAACATTTGGCCTTTGACAAAAAATAATTGATTGCCCCCAGTCTAGCACATCTTGGAGTCCAAACAGAAACACTGAATTCTTCACTTATGAGGCAAACTGACAGCATGTCTCATAGGAGAAGGATCACAGCCACCCTGGTTGTAAGGATTTTGGGTGAGCAATATTCTACTGACCTGTGAGGCAATGCCCATGGAATTCCAAACACCTAGCAGCTGGTAATTGCAATAACACTAATAAATATACCATCTGCTCGTACAGGGTTCACTTGTACCAACGTAGCATTTATTAATAGCACACGGCCTCTGTGGGTCACCCATGATAGTTATGTAAACCACTAAAACAATTTGTCCATCCACTGCTTGACTGTTTCCTGGGGGAAATCTATTTCCAGTCAAAACATGTATTTGTTTTCAGTGGACGTGTATTTTTATAACATGGCTAAGAAAAGCACGGTGGGCTAAGTATTTCCCAGGTGTAGGAACATTTTGACTGCAATGGATTTATATCAGGGATGAATTTGACCCACTATGTTTCTTCCATAACATTTGAAGTGCTCCCGATCAGCTAGGAACCAAAAGTGCAGTAATATAACTGCAAAGGTATTATTGATGTGCCTGATTTTTATCCCACACCTATGAGAATCAGAAGTAACTGTTGAAGAGAAGAGTGTTACACCAATGTAAATCAATGTCCAGCCCCACAATTTTAAGGAATCGTAAGATTCTCTTGCTTTTTTTCTCCATCCCCAGATTTAGAATCTGAGATTTTGCAGCAGTTTCCACCTGTACACAAATCATATAAATCAGTTGGGGATATGAAAGATTGCAAAGGAGTCAGTACATCTATGAATCAGACCTAAACTAACTAGATTATACAGGGCCACATTTTCAAAACAGCCTGAAATTTATCTATGGGTGCAAATCTGAGTCCTAGTGTCTTTAACTAGCCATTTATAGGGGCAAATCAAAGAGAGGCCAGGCCTCAATCCTTCTGAAAAAATCGGACCTAGAATACCCAGATGAATTCTGTTTCTATATAAGGGAGTGTGGGATCACACATGCAGTCCCATGGGCTGGTGCCACAGTGTTTGCATCTGGATCCAAAATTCTCCAAGTGTGGAGTGTTTAGACCCTAGCTTATGGAATTAAACCAGGCTATCAAATGAATAACTGAGGGTATTCACTAGTGTCTATTACTGTTGTCAGTGTCACTGAGTCCCGAGCATGCAGCTGGCCTGAAGTACGGCAAGCAAGCAAAGGCCTCTTACATTTAGAGTTTGTACTGTTTCATCTCAATTTTAGAACAGAAGACCTGCAAGCCACAAGAATTGTCTCTTTCCTTTCCATTAGCCTTCCCATCCCTTGTGCTATTTATATCCCTGGAGGTATACAACAGCCTGTCCTGATGAAAGCAGTACCGTAACTGGAGATTAGACATTCCCATCACTGCCTGCACAGCACTGGTTCATATGGAGGAAAGGTCTGTAGGGAGAGGCAGTATTCGAATTATCATATTGTTATCCTACCCTCTCCCCGCACTCTTCTGTGTTTGTGGCAACAACCTTAGGAGATAGCTTCCCAGGGGCAGGTTTTCTCTGCTTCTCTCTGTGCCGTGGGTAAATAGAGGACTGCAGTCCCAGAGCTGTTGATCTAGAACCTTTCATGAGCACTTTTAATGGGAGTTAGGAGCATAAATAACTATCATGCAGCTGGGCCTGGTTCTCTAAACACACACTATGCAGAGAACCAGTCTGTGAAATAATAAACGAAGCCACAGCACAGGCTGGAGGGGAGATTCAGATCACTGCATAATTTGCCACAGTTCATGGGGCTGGGGCATAGATCGTTACAGTCCTAACTGCCCCGCAGGGAAGTATGGTGGAGTAACGTCCCCACACCTCAAGCACTGCTCAGACTTTGACTGTTACAGTGTAGAAAGATGGTGATATTCCCCTTCAACCTAACCCAGGCAACGGGAGACAGGAAGGGAATTGTGCCTCGGTCGTCTCTGAATTGTCATGTATCCCTTGCTCAGGGCTGTCTGCAAAGGCACAATCTAGCCCTATGAGTGGAAGTGCTGTCTGCACAAGAATGTTAAAAGGCCTAGGGATTAAAAGGATCACAGCCAGGCTATTGCAGATCATGACTAAGGAACATTGATGCAGCTGTGTCAGGAATAGCATCTGTTAGCACATCTGCCTCAAGCCAGTGTCATTAATCTCTCACTCAACAACAACAAAAAAATCTTGACTTGCAGAAAGCAAAGCAGTAGTTTATGTGCAAGAGAAGAGCACCTGTTCCACACTCCTGCAAAACAGTACATGATTAGAACCCCTAGAGTGGGGGGATGTTGGTCCCATCGATTTCATTGGGCTTACACAGGGTGGAATTTGGCTTGCACTGCTCACAAATACAAAAGCTGCCCCTGCTCAGTTATTGTGCACTACCTTCTTCCACCACAAAATGTTCAGTGCGGGGAGCTTGTTTAAAAGCTGCATGAGGTCTATTTTCAGGATCAAAAACTGGATTTTTCAAAAATGAATCTTCTATCTCAAAACAGTTTCAGTTTTTTGAAAAGGGAAAAAAAAAAAAAAAAAATCCACCACATGACAAAGCCAATCAATGACACTTGGCAATGGGGGTGGGGGGGGGGGGGGGGAGAAGAAGAATTGAAAATCAGGGACAAAAAAAACAAACAACTATTCCCCTATCTTCCTTCAGGAGAAGACCTCAAAACACTCTCTCTTTCTCTCTCTCTCGCTCTCTTTTATATTTATATATATATATATATATATATACACACACACGTAGCCCCATGGTATCCCTCTGAGATATACGCAGAACACTGTACTTACTATGTCCTAGTGGCACAGCATGTTCCAGTGGTGAGCACACAACAAGTATATAAGAGATCTTGGTTCCCAGCCTGGCTGTCACTGACTCACTGTGGCCCCAGGCAAGTGATTGAACAGCTGAGTCCATTCTCCCATCTGTAAAACCAGATCACACATGGCACTGGTAACAGGGTGGCTCACCTGTTAAGGGCTGGAGGGCTGCGGCTAACCACCCCTGAGTACAGAATGAGCCACAGCTGGGAGAGATTAGAGTGATTGCCCTATGAAGAGCAGCTGTAGGCTACACTGAAGGGAAGAAGAATAAAGTTAAAATTGCTATGCTGTTGTGATTAGAGACTGCTAGAAGTGAGCAAGTTCTAGCCAGGATGGGCTTGGGAATAGCCTGCGAAAGCAGGAAGACCTGGGAGGTGGAAGCTAAACTTTGTTTTGGGTTGTACTTTTTGGATAGACTTGAAAACTTCATTTTGAATGTCAGTTAATTTAATAAGGTATAACTCAAGAAGGGATGGGGAAAAAGTGTTTTCTGAGTTTACTGAAGTCAAGAGGGGAAACTGAGGCAGGCTGCCTGGAAAGTGACCCTAGGCTATGAGGGGTTGCATGAGAGATGGCTGGCCTTGCTAGAGCACATATAAAGCATTTAACTTGTTCAAGGTGATTTAGAAGCACTGAAGGGCTATATTGGTGCCTATTATTATTATTATTTATTAGAGCTGGTCAACAATTTTCTGGTGGAGCATTTTTCTGCTGGAAAATGCTCTTTCGTCAGACCAAACCATTTTGCAGAAATGTGTCAATCTGTTTCTAAATGACTTCTTGTTTAGTAGTTAAAGCACATGCATGGGAGGCAGGAGATACAGGTTCTGTTTTTGGCTCTGTTACAGTGCTCCAAAGTTGGGAAACCTTGACTGAACCTTCCCCGACTGTAGAACGGGAAAAATAAGAGCTGTATGGGAACTGGATTTTCTGTTTCATGGGAAATGCCACAATTTTTCTGTTGCAAATAGAACAAAACAAAAAGTGTCCAAATTCCCATGAAATTAAATTTAAAAAAACCATGTCACTAAAAACATTTAATTTTGATAAAGTTGGAAGATTTTGTTCTGATTTCAATTTTTTTAAATATTTCTATTATAACAACAAACTGAATCCAAAAGTCATTTAGAAACAGAAAATCGAAGTGTTCCATTTTGAAAAGGTCAAAATGTTCCAGTTCAGCTTTTTACAGAGCTCTCCATTCTGATGATTTTCCTTTATTAAAAAATATTGTGTTGAGATGGACACGTTCTGACACACATGTTGCAGAACATAGCTACAGAGTTGCTACTGAGTCTTTCTGCTGGTCTGACCTTACTGACCTACGATAAAGTGAAACTTTGGGTTGACCCCATTGCCAAGCAGAGCATCAAGCCATTCACTTCACTGGACACTTGTGAGTGGGGGTGAAAGACACTGCATAAAGACACAGGGAGGTGGGGGCTGACTGTGCATCAGGTACACAACTGGAATGATGCACTTGCAAAAGGGCTTCCTCAACATGTGTGCTGCAGCCACAGCATGAGGAGGAGAGCTTGACTAAAATTCTAGTGAAGGAGAAAATAGCAATGTGGGGGCTTGTCACCATCTGTATTCACCGCGCTGAGGGTGAAAAACAGCACTGCATGGTAATAAGCTCCTTTCTATTGTTGCTTTTGCAAGTGTTCTGGAGAATGGCTTAGATTAAAACAAGAAAGAAACTGGAGATCTAATTTTACCTGCTTCTCTATAACAGTTTTATGAAATCACTTCATCTCTGCCAGCTTTCTGTGCCTACAAATATGAGAAAAGGTCAGTGTAGTAGTTGGGAGCCCAAAGGTATTTGCTATGAGTGGGATCCAGTTAGACTATTATTGTTTACTGGTCTCTGTGTACGAGGATGGGAGAAGAGAAGACAGAGGGTCTGTTGGTTTGCTAGGAAAGAAGAGGTAATTTGTCCAAACCAATATGAGCCTTTCAAGGTTTGGGTTTGTTGTCTGGATAGAACAGAGGTTTGGGCTTTGCAAAATAGGTTCATATATTCTAGCTCTGCATCTGGTTATTTTAAGACTTGTGCAAAATGACAAACTCCTGAAAATAACTGTTTTTCCCACAACTTTTTACTAAACAAATTGTAGCACTGTGATTCAGTCTCACAGGTTTAACCACAGCCTAAGAAGCAGATGCAGTGATGCAAAGAAGCAGTGACTGACACTCTAGGAATGCCCCACTCTGAAAAATCTAGGAAGGAAGCCAAACCCTGACTTCTCCCAACCAGGGCCCAGCAGCAATCATGCCAGTTCCCCATCTACACTGTGACCATGGAGGTAGAGTCTTTGGACCCAGTTCTCTGCTACTATGTGCCTTGTGTGATCACTTACACCTGTGCAAAGTGGGTATGAAAGGCTATCCAATCAATTCTCCACTTGCACACACTGGTGGTAGCATTTTGCACTTGCTTTGTATACATGTAAATGACTACAGAAGAAGCAAGGCAGTGAAGAGTCAGCATCTAGGTCATTGCAGACTTATCTTGATTAGCAGTATTGATGTAGTTACAACTGGTGTGAACTCCTAATGAAGAAATGCTGCACAGGTGCACTTGATCCCAGTCACTTTCACTGGTGCAAGCCTTGTGTTACAGCAGTGCAGCATATCCAGACTGCATTTCAAACTCCCTTAGTACCGTTATCTCAATGTTGCAACACTGGTGCAAACCATCTCCTAGGCAGAGGTGAAAGTAAGCTGATACGAGCCAGTGCGCCGTACCGGGGAGGATTGGCTTCCCCTGGTGGCAATTTAAAGGGCCTGGGGCTCCCAGCAGTGGCTGGGGACCTGGGCCCTTTAAATTGCCACCAGAGCCCTGCTGCCAGAGCCCTGGGGAAGTGGCGATGGGGCTCAGGCAGCGATTTAAAGGGCCCCGGGGCGCCTGCCGCAGCTACCGCCATTGGGCCTTTAAATCGTCCCTGGAGCCCTGGGAGGCGGTGGCAGGGCTCCGGTGGCTATTTAAAGGGTCTGGGGCTCCGGCAGCGCAGCTCAAGTGGCGATTTAAAGGGCTCGGGGCTCCCACTGCTGCTACCTTCTGGGGCCCTTTAAATCGCCACCCGAGCCCTGCTGCTGGAGCCCTGGGGTAGCAGAAGCGGGGCTCTGGCGGTGATTTAAAGGGCCAGGGGTTTTAAAGGCCCCGCCCCTCCTAAGGACTCTGGAGTACTGGTAAGTCCTTTAAGTTACTTTTACCCCTGTTCCTAGGTGATTGTTTTACTGCATTCTCCCCTTCAGATTGTTGCTGAAATAAGAAGAACGCACTCCAACAAAATACAGCTGGCATTTTCTGAATGCATTAAAAACTCTCCATTGTAATTTAAATATATTTCTGCTTACAAACTCAGTGCCTGATCCTATGAAAGGGGGCTCTGCCATGTACGGGGTCCACTTTACTATATGGAGCAAGCAGTAAAACATTCAAATTGGACTGGAAACTGCAGGGCAACACTGACCCGTCACGCAGCCTGTTGTTGTCACTGTGATAATATGGAGACACTTAAATGAAAAGCTAAAGCACTGTGGTCTCTTTAATCCCATAGCTCAAGATTTGATTTGATTTTTGTTTAATACTTAGAAACAGTCTTTCCCTAGTGCCTCACTTTCTGGCCATTAGTCAGCATTTCCCTTCTGAATCAGAGGGTGCTGAAAGGACCTCAAAATCTGGACTGTAGCCAGGTAGTAAGGTCACGACACCTAGGGAAATGAAAATTCAATCCATTGGATTTGCCAGCAGTGTCACTCTCACCATACAGCTATTGAGTTGCTGCTGCCTGGCAGCTTTTTTTTTTGAGGGGGGGGGTTGTTTTTTTTTACTATTTTAATCTGACACAGTACCACTTTAACCCTTACAATTTGGGGTGTAATTTTATATCGAAATAGTGAAAGTGGCACAACCCCCTAATGCGGATTCAGTTATACTGGTATAAAGATGCATATTTCTGCACTGGACTATGCCAAATAAGCATCTTTATACTAGTGTAACTAGCCTCGCTAGGGGGTTGTACTGCTTTAACTATAAATGATATAGCTAAAGTAGTACAAAAATGGTGTATAGACAAGCGCTTACAAATACATG
The DNA here is from genome assembly GCF_013100865.1 of Trachemys scripta elegans. Classification (NCBI taxonomy): domain Eukaryota; kingdom Metazoa; phylum Chordata; order Testudines; family Emydidae; genus Trachemys; species Trachemys scripta. The sequence continues at coordinate 87,317,052 of NC_048299.1, forward strand.
CTGCTAGTTTGGCACTATATGTGATTGTGTCCCAACGCCCTTCCCTCCGAAGAGACTTTTATGACATATGGTGCAAACTGCCCAGCCACTCATATACATTAGGGTGAACGTTTTTGAACAAGAGGTTCAAAAAAGAGCTGGGATACTACAAGAGGCTATTATTGAGGTACTTTGGATCTAGCAGGAAGCACTGGAAGCTTCATGTGAGAGCCTGCTTTTGTGTGATAGGTAGTCTAATTTTGTGGATCCAAAAGTTTTGGTTCATTCAGTGAAGTGTGAATAAATATTCAAACTTTTAGGTGCCAATTCACATTGAATTTAAATTTTGAAGCTCAAGAGGTCTACCCCTCACAAATAAATTAAAAGTAAAAGCTCACCAATAAAAGCTCTTATTGTACTATTTCTTCCAGGTTCAAACAGACACTCTGAAATACTGAAGCTATGGAATCGATATTGTGTAGATCAGTCATTCTCAAACTTTTTTTTTTTTTTTTCACGGACCACTTGAAAATTGCTGAGGGTCTCGGTGGACCACTTAAGTGATCTTTCCAAATGTTGTTTGTACTGTTAGCTAACTATTGTAAAGCGCTTTGGATAAAAGCGCTATATAAAAAAAAGCCTTAATAATCATTTTTTTGTTCTACAAATAAAAACACACAACTCGTATTTTAATATCCATAGTCTTGCCTTTCTAATGCAATGGATGTGCCCTCTCTTCCCTGCCATGGCTGGGAAGGAGGGGGGATCTCTCTCTCTCTCCCACACTGTGGCAGCCCCTGAGCTGGGGCTGGGGAGAAGAGGGGGTTTCTCCCCGGCAGCCACAGACTTGGAGCTGGGGAAAGTCGCCACTTTCTCTGGCCGCTGCAGCCCCGAACATCCCAAATTCCCCCCACCCTGTCTTCTCACCCCACTGCCCCCTCCCACCTACCCCCTATTCCTCCCAAGGCCACCACCTCACCTTACATGTGCGTCTTCTCCAGAGTCCAAGCACCTAATTAGTCGCAGCATGCCTGTATGGCTCCACTAATTAGATGGGTGGCCCTTCATTCTCTTGTGTGTGGCCCCCCAGGTGCACACCTTAGAGGGACCTATCCGCGGACCACAGTTTGAGAACCTCTGGTGTAGATGCAGTAGGTAATGGGTAGAAAATTACCTACTATACACTGCTGGATGGGCATTCCTTTGAATCAGTCAAACTTTTCCACCGTGTTTTAGTTTAGCTAAAACTGTATGTTCAGACAAAAAACTGAAAGTGGGGATACTTGGGCTCTTGCCTTGTCTTTGTCTCTGACTCCCTGCATAACCTTGGGCATTTCTCCTACCATTCTACCCTTCAGTTTGCCCTTTGTAAAATAGGGTCAACATCTACTAGTCTTAATGAAGTAATTTGAGTTCCTTGAATGAAAGGTGCTATACCAGGGGTTGGCAACATTTGGCATGCGGCTCACCAGGGTGAGCACCCTGGCGGGCTGGGCCAGTTTATTGACCTGCTGATGCGGCAGGTTCGGCCGATCGCGGCCCCCACTGGTCGCGGTTCGCCGTCCCGGGCCAATGGGGGCGGCGAGAAACGGCACGGGCGAGGGATGTGCTGGCCGAGGCTTCCCGCCGCCCCCATTGGTCCGGGACGGCGAACCACAGCGAGTGGGGGCCA
>NC_048299.1:87318905-87369137 GCF_013100865.1 Trachemys scripta elegans
GCCGAACCTGCCGCATCAGCAGGTAAATAAACTGGCCCGGCCCACCAGGGTGCTTACCCTGGTGAGCCGCGTGCCAAACGTTGCTGACCCCTGTGCTATACAAATGAAGTTGCATCTTGGATTTTTCCCTTCAGGTTAGATATCTGAGCAAGGTAGTTAATTGCAGTCATGCATGATTCATTGAACCTCATGCATGTTTTGTGCACCATGAGCTGGGTAATAACGTGAGAGGATGCCACATTTCTAAAACTAAAGTGGCTCTTTATTAAGAGAACTATTTATAGTGGTACTACAGCTAGCATTCCAGACATATGCACACAGACTGGCTTCCTGGTGTCTTCACCAAACTTTTCCCTCTTACAACCTCTGTTCCTCCCTCCGAGTCCACGCATGTTGCTCCAATATAGTTTCAACCTTGAAAATATAAATAAATAGTATGCCTCACTTCTTTCAATAGGGTTCATTGAAGGATACCTTGAGATACCAGAATCTGAATTCTGAAGGATACCAACAAAGTGAGTTTTGAGTCAGTGCTTCTCCAGGGTCTCATCATCTGAGCTCTTTAATATTAAACACGGAAGTTTTCATTGTTGAGTGATCTGAAGGTTACATTTTTATATGTGCTGTGAGTAGCTACACACTTCTGAGAAGAATTAGGGAGGCATGAATCCCAGTTCACTGAATTAGTGCTGGGACTATAGAATTCCACTGATGACACAAATTAGTAAGAAGTCTCCCCTGCCAGGCGCACACAGTCTAGTAAATGCCTGGACCTTAGTAAATGCCTCCTCTTATTCCAAGCAGGATTACTATTGCTACACCACATCATCAGTAGGGTAAACTAACCTATCCCGCTCTGGCCTAAATCCAGCTCCTGTCCAACAATTTGTGAATTGTTCTACATAAGGACAGGAAGCGCTGAAATTGAAAGATGGGAGAGGTCAGTTTTAGACTGTGCATTTTATATATATTGTACTGCTTATATTTTATAGGTAGTTATTCTATTGTATTACAAAATGTGGTAACTGGGATAAAATGCTCATAAACAGACACTAGCTTTTGCTAGTATGGTCTGGTTGAATTCTTACACAGTACCAGCATTTGCTTTACATTTCAAAGGCATTCAAGCAATGTCTTGAAAATCCAATATAGCACATGTTTTACTGGCAATGTGTATGTGTGATGGGCATGCAGGGTTATGTCGCCCACCCCAATTTGCTGCTTGGCTTGTATTGAGCATACTCACACAAATCAGCATGCTCAGTAACACTGCTGAAGTTGAGTGACTGCCCTCACTCTGGCCCCCCCCCGCACTAGTACCAGACACGGGTCGTCTCGGTCTCAAAGTCTTAGACCAGTCCAATGGTTGAATATTCTAAGTAGAGCTGGTCAGAATCTTTCAAATGAAGCTTTGTGTTATTTGTTAAAAATGGCCTTTAAAAAAAAAACAAAAAAACCCCAACAATATATTGGAAACTAACCCCCCCCCACCACCACCATTTTATGAACTGAAAAGCTGTTTTTTGATACATATCCATAACAGACTCAATAAAAATGCTACTAGAAATATCAGGCTAAAGGGGTCTGTTCTGAATCCTGCAAAATTGAAAGGACTTTATAATTTCTTTCCGTTTTTTGACCAACTTTAATGATAAGGGACCTTTCATTGGAAAATTCCCAGCCAGCTCCAATGAAAAAGAGTTTCTAGGCTCTGTGCCATGGAGCTGGGAACCTGGAAGGCCTGGGAGAACTCGACCCGCAAATCAGAGTGAAACTAAATTTTGAAATTTCTCATGAACTGGAGAGCCCAAGTTTTGCCAGTTCTACCTTTGATAGTCAATTATTCCCTATGGAATTATAGTATTGATCACCTCTATAGTTCAGAGCACTTCACAAATGTTAATCTTTACAACAGCCCAAGGAGTAGGTAAGAGGAGAGATGGAGGTTAAGGGCCATATTTTTTTAGAAGTATTTAGGTGCTGAAAGATGCAGATAGGCGCCTAGAGGGATTTTTAAAAGCACTTCAGTACTCAACTCCCAGTGGAGTTACTTTCAGTGGGAGTTAGGCATCTAAATACCTTTCAGGATCTGGGCCCAAGTGGGATTTTCAGAGGTGCCGAGGCACCTAACTCCCCCTGAAATTAATGGGAGTTAAGGGCCTAAATACCTCTGAGAACCTATTTGCCTTTTTAGATGCCAAAGTCCCTAAAGTGTCTAAGTGACTTCCACAAAGCATGTCAATGGCAGAGGCAGGCCTAGAACCAGCCATCCTACCTCTTGGTCTCATGACTAATCAACTAGACTACGCTCCCAGTCATCTATGAAAATTGTGTGTAAGGCTTAAAAACCAATCAGAAGCATTGTATTTTATTATTGTATCCAGTTGTGGTTTAACTTTCATAAAAGGAGGTGTTGCAGTTAACTAGCCAACCATTGCTCATTTTGACAGACTGACTCATCCACTCATTGTAGCTAAAGTTAACAGCACTAATTACAGCTCTCACACCCTCTTGTTATTTTTACCCACTGCTGCTGAATGCACTGATGAACCCAGAAGCTGAAAGTCTCTTTCCATGGAGGATTCCTCCATTGCTAAAACCTCCTCTAAATAGCTGAGATTAGTAGGAGGTGAGATTATTAGCTGTAAACCCACGTCCCCAAGGATGCTATACTTAGAATACATTATTGACTGTTCCATAGTCAGTGCTCTGTAATACTTAGCTGATGTAGGGTCCCCCATTGCAGATCCTCTTAACAGTGGGCTATAAATCAAGTCAGATTTGACCTGTAGCTTAGTAGGAGATAAGGCAAGGAAGAGCAGGCTGGATGTTTGTGCAGTGTATACTAAAGGAGGAACAAGTCATGAGCATTGGCATTTCTCTAACTCTAAAACTCTGGGATCTGACTATAATGAGTTCACTCTTTCAGCTGACGAATGTGCTGTCCATCTAGTTGCTCATGTCATCACCTTCTATGCAATCGGAGCGCTTTAAAGAGTGAATGTATTATGCCACAAGGATTATTTAGTTGAAGTTGTTCATCCTCTTCCTTCCTGGTCTTTTTGTTGGTCTGAGAACTTGTAGCTTAAATAGAACACACCTCCTTCTGTTGCTCCTATGTGCTACCCATTTAAACCCAATGAAAAGTTTTGTTTTGTTTTTTTCCCTTGTAAAGGTCACTCATTCAGCGAAATATGATCATCTGTGAACTGCAGTTTATTTTACAACGGTGCAGGTCCTTTGTGCTGGGAGCTGCTGGGAATCTCTTAGCGATACATACTAATTAGCTTACAGAGAAAGTGTGAGAAGAAGAAAACCTTTTAAAACAAGGATTGAAATATAAACAAGAATTATTAACCTTTGGTATTACTATAATTTAATAATTCTTTTGAGGGACAATAATTAGTTTCTTAATAATTTCTTCTAATTTATGTTTCTATTGTTTCATAAACTTATAATACTTAACTCTCATATACCACATCTCAAAGCACTTTAAAAGGAGAGTATTATTTTTATCCCCATTTTAGAGATAGAGAAATGGAGGCAGAGAGGGGTGAAGTGACTTTGCTAAGGTCAGTGGCCAGTTCTGGAATAGAATTTAGGTTTCCTGACTCCCAGTCTGGTGCTTTAGGCGCTACACCATAATGTCTAATAAAAACAGTGGTCCTAATTCTGTATTTGGATATTAGCAGTAGTAGTAGTAGTATTACTGTAACACCAAGGAGCCCTAGTCATGGAGCAGGACCCCATTGTGCTAGGCACAGTACAAACCCAGAACAACAAGACAATCCATGTCACAAGAAATGCCCCACACAGCTCCCATTGACTTTTAATGAGGGCAAAGTGGATTTCCATGTGTCTTGCCTCTCCTCCTTTGCCTTTTGTTGAAATGATTCTGAGCATTTCGGTTCTTTGCCCCATGGGAGTTCCAATTTTATCCTCTTTAAAAAGTTCCTTTGAAAATATAACATCCACGGATCAAATGCCACAGTTCTTACTTGGGCCTGATCCTGTGAGGCCTCTGCAGACAGTGCTCTAATTAAAGTCAATGTGTGTGCTGGGCATGGAGGGCATCCAAGCAATATGTGGCTTGCAGTCCTTATGGCTTGCAGTCAAATTAACCCATTGGCTTCAGTAATGAAAGTGCTTGATTAAGGGCTGGTATGTTTTGGCCCAGTAAAAACAGCAGTTCATCATTGCAGGTTTGATCCTCAAGCTTACCAGGAAATCTCAGACATGATTATTATTTATGGTATCATCTGCTATGTGCTAAGCGCTTTCCAGATGCTTAGGATGGTCCCAGCTCTGAAGATCTCTCAACAAACCATCTTGGCTAGTTCCCTTTGCTAATTAAAATGTAGGGATAAAATGTATTTTTGGTTGCCTGTCTGTCTAAAGGGATCTCTTGAAAATGCACTATGCTGTGGTTGAAATGAGGTCCCTCTGAAGATAAGTTGCCCCAGTGTTATCTACCAATTTTCATCTAAACCTGTTTGGACAATAAAATATTTGCTTTGCTATTGTACTAGTTGATCTGGCAATGTTAGAACTATCTTGGATTTAAAAAGACCCTACCAATCTCTAACAAAATCCTGGAAGAATTAAAAACCAAATGCAGGAAAAATTAAAACAGGAAGGAATAAATAGAAATCGGGTATAAACAACATTGTTCCAAACTTTGGCTTTCTTTCTAACTGAAGTGAAGGCACAGCCAAAAGATCACACTTTGGGGTGAGTGTACACATAGGTCATGCCATAAAAATAAAACAGGAACAAATATTCACTCTGCAGCTCTTGTGGTCACCTTTGTATTTGAACACTCCAAAAGTTACAGATGGGCCATTGCATGAGCATGAGCCATGGACGGATATAAAGGGAACATAGTACTGGAGCCTGTTGGCACATATATGGGCAACTTAACCAATCCATACACACACGGTTGTTGTTGTTGTGGGGGGTTTTTTTGGCTGTTTGCAGCTAGTGGATGGATGGATGAATGTTAATACTTTTTGCACCATACATATTGGGCTAAATCTCTGGTTTAAAGAGCTGTAGCTCCATTTACTTTTATAGTGCTCTGCTAATTTAGATGAGCAGAGAATTTGAGTCAAAGTATGCACTTATGTATGTGCTTGTGTCCCTTGTCCTACATTATCCAGAACTTGCACCTGTGTATGTAATCTATTAATATACAATAGAGCCTTATGCTTATCTAATACATGTTGTTTAACATTTCTTTGAGCTTATCTATATGGGGGAATTATACCAATATAAGGCAGGGTGTAAGGCCCCATGTAACTTGTGATATTGCGGAATCTGCAATTTCTTCAATATTAGGCTTCCATCACAATTTTGACAGTGGGAGCCCTGCCGGGTTTGGGGCTAAGAATGGGAGCATCTACTGTTAACTCCAGGCCCCTGCTGTCAGCCCCAGGGAGCCGCTGTCAGCCCCAGACAGCCGACAGCAGAAAAGTAGTAATGGACTTTATTACCTCAAATAATAAGGTCCATTATTATTTTTCCATAATTTTTCACGGCTTGTCCGCAACTCAGCTGCAATTTTTTGACAATCATTCTGCAATTCGAGTAGGGCTTTAACAAGGTGTAAATTTAAAGCACTAGAATTATACTGGTATAGCTCCCCCGTAGATGCATTTATTCTGGTATAAGAGTGGCTTTTTCCTGTTTAATTTATGTTTCTTTGGAAAAGGTTTAAGTTAAAATGGAAAAAGCCACTTTTAAAGCAAAATAATAGTGTTGACATGGCCAGTTACACCACTATACCTGTGTCTGTTTAGCTACATTGGTATAATTACACCAGTATAACTGGAAAAGCTTTCCAGGGTAGACAAGGCCTGAGAATTGTTTCTTTCTGAAGCAGTTGGAGCTGGGGTGGCAAAGGCTCCTCATTTTGGCTTCAGAACCAGGAACCGACATGTACGTTTTAAGCCTGCCACAAAACTATGACAGAAAAACAGAATCTGGGGAAACGTTGATGCTAGACTCATGTCCAGTGAGAGATCCTGTGCTTTCAAGGACAGAGGCTGGAATAATTCAAGGAAAGTATTGATCCTTTGTATTTGAACAACCAAACTCAGATGTCAATGGCCTGGATGACATGAAACTAGATCTTTGGCCTAGATTATACGAAAAACTTGAGCAAGGTGAAACGTAGTGTATACTACGTGGATCCTTTGATAGGAAAGAATCATTCAAATATCTCAACGAGTCTTTCTTTATACTGAAAATTGCAAAAATAAAAGTTTAGACACTTTGTCCATGAATCAGACTTAACAGTTCAGACAACCATATCTCCAGGGGCATCTCCCTTCACCTGGCAAGTGTATACCTCTTATTAACAGCAATGAGAATGTAGCCCTTGAGCGGTGTACCAGTAAGGGCTCCTAGAACTCTGCACAGGTATTTTGTGCAGGAGGAAAGTGCTTATACAGAACAAGGGAAGCATCCTGCTCAGATACATCCTCTGCTATGGTTTTGTCTCCTTTCACACGGCACACTGAGGGTGAAGGCTAAAGGTTAAGCCTAAGGATCTTAATAAGGTATCGCTCCAAGCTTCATAGCACAGGCTCTTTTTCTGACCATATTACGCCAGGAGGATTTTAGAACAGAGGGAGACTTTTGCCAGATCTGGTTATGGAAGCAAAGATTTATTACCTGGTGATTTGGAGCTTCCTCTAGTCCTGTGCTGAAACCTCTGACCCCAGTCAGTCCTTCTGGCCATTCCCATGGGTTTAAGAACTTCAATGAAATGTGATAGAATCACTTAATAGGAATAACTAATCATGCCCAAATGTTCTTTCACTTCCGTCAGTTTGGACTTAAATGTAAAGTGAAATGATCCAAAGGGAAGACTTCACGTTGCAGGATTCTTGGCTGTCCGATTAGATTTTTTTTTTTTAAGTGAACTGGATGCTCATGGGAGGAGGAGACAGGCTGGCACTCCTGGAATGTAGGGGTGCAAGAGAAGGTATATGAAGAATGTCCTGGAAAACTAGGGGTGTTAATGAAAGCTACATCGAGAATGTCTGCTTTCCAATGTTGGAAGCCAGAGTATGCCCACTTTTAACAGCTGTGAACAATAATATGCTAGTGGGAAAATAATAGATTTCAGTCTCCCAGTTACTGTCCCAGACCTATAATGGCAATGCCATGAAACACAGTGGCTCCCCAAAATTAGATGCAATCATCTGGCTGGCTGTGACCTACCAGAGCTGCAGTGTAAAGGTAGTGAACAGAATACTTGCTGCAAACAAAATGACCTGTAAACTACTCTTGAAAATGGAAGTTCTTCGGTTATCCTACCAAACAGGTACAGTGTCAGTGTTGCCAACTCTGACAATTTTACTGAGCGTTCTTTCTTAGAGCCCTAGCTTCTGGAATCAAGAAATTGCATTTGAATCTCAGCTTTACATTTGTAAGGACTGGTCTACACTGGGGGGGGAATCGATCTAAGATACACAACTTCAGCTTCGGGAATAGCGTAGTTGAAGTCGACATATCTTAGATCGATTTACCTCAGGTCCTCACAGTGCGGGATCAACAGCCGTGGCTCCCCTGTCGACTCCGCTACCGCCGCTCACCCTGGTGGAGTTCCGGAGTCGACCGGAGCGCGTTCGGGGATCGATATATCGCGTCTAGACAAGACGCAATATATCAATCCCCAATAGATCAATTACTACCTGCCGATTTGGCGGGTAGTCTGGACATACCCTAAGTAAGTTTCTAGCTGTGGAGAAAAATGATAAAATGTGACCCGACTGTTCCCTAGAGTCCCAGAAATTAGAAGGCAAATAAAAAGAACCCAACATTTATTATTGTATAGAGATGTATTTATTTTATTATTATTAAATCTCATGATTTGACGGGCTTAACTCATGATTTTTGAATGCTTGGGGTTGGTGATACTGCAGTGCAGATGATGGCAGTGCAAGTTTCCCTGCTCTGCCTCGTCAAAGTGTTTAATCCTGACCTGGAGGGATCACTGCTAAAAATTAAATTGGTGCTGGGTTTTGAGATGTGGCTGCCTGTCCAGTAGGAACTGAACTGAAACGTATAAGTCATTTTCAGGTATCTGACTTAGCTACATATATCTCCTGAGCCATCCAGTCCCCCAGTTCTTGATTCATATTCGTATAGCTGAGTGCATCGGGAGTTCTATTACCAAATCACCCCAATGGGGATTTTATATGACTATACACATTTACTCAAAAAGCTTGAAATTTGGTCTTCATCTTAGAATGATTTTTGGAGTGACTTTTTTGCGGGGAGGGAGGATAGGGGCTGGGGAATTATTTCCTTTTTACTCCTGTTTCTTTCACTGTTTAGGCTTTATTTTAATTATTAGTATTCTGATCTCACTTACACCATATCAGCGGCTTGGTCCAAAACCCACTGATGTCAGTGGAAAGTCTCCGATTGACATCAGTGGGCTTTTGGAGCAGGCCCTAAATCAGGATGTATCAATGGAGTTACAGCAATGTAAAGCTGGTGCAAAAGGTTAGAGCTGCATTTTGTAACCATCCATAAAATGATTTCTAAAGTGTTAAAACCAATAATCTATGTTTAACCAGCACCAGCAAGGTGGAAAACCCTGGCAAAAGCCAGTAAATAAACACTCAAAGTTAATCCTGACGATACTACTATCTTGCACCTTTGTACTCTTCTTCCTTCTTTCTAACAAAGTGAGCTAAGGACCGTGTCACCCAGAAATCTGAACTTCCTACCTGTTAACCATGTGCATCCCAGTTTATTTGATGGGAAGGTTTTTGGTGCTTGGTATATTAAATTGAGCTGCATGCATAGCATAGCACATTTCATGTATTTGTATAGCAAGGACTATTTGTTGAGCCTTGGGTCATCCACACCATCTGTACCATTAAAACCACATTATTTGTCTAAAACCATGGGATAGCCCAAACAATGAGGGCCTTATCTAGTTTTTTACTCAGTCCCTATTGATTGATTGATTGATTTGATTGTAATATTGGGGAAGCACCTGGAGGCTCCACTGTAGTAGGTATTGTACAAACACATGGTAAGAGACGGTCCTTGCATCAAAGACCTTGCAGGCTCACTGGAAATTTTGCATCCATAAGAGCTTCAGAATTTGGCCAACCAGCTGAGATTGGTGTGGATTTGAACTCTTCTAGAGAGTTTCACGAACCTTTCACAAAGTGAAGTCCACAGTGGAAACTCAGGTGATCATATGACTGCATCAGATGCATAATTTTATTGGCACCTTTCTGTTCACTTTTCCCCCCAAATGGCCTACCAATATTGTTTGTATTCCTGTTATTCTGCCATTATCACTATGTAATCCGTATTGTATGCCATAGTACCATTCTCCTATGTAATTCCAACGACATTGTGTTGCCTCATTACTGCCAATACCATCCAGTCTTTCAAAAGACGATCACTTTCCTTGCCCTGCAACTTGACTGAGGCAGTTGAAATATTAATTTAGGAATAATTATATTCAAAAAGCTAGTGTGCCTTTAAATATTACAGAACACAACAGTACTTTTTTAAAAAAAAATAAAAGGTAAGTGTCACTGTTCTCATCTGGGAAAAGGATGACCCCAGAGAAAATAAATGGGTGGGAAAAAAGGATATTTAGGGCATTTGCTTCTAAGAGGAGATTTGTAATGGAAAATTTTTGGACTTGGCTAATGAGAGTGTTACAGTTTTCTGTCACACATACAGGTACAGCCATATTTCAAAATAGCATTCTATACCAGCTAGGCCTCAATTTAAGCTTCACTCTAATTTCATTTATAAGCCATAGAAGGCTTTAATGAAACACAATGCAGAGGAAAAGATCCTTTGCCCCAAAGCAGACTGAAGGAAAAAGTGACCTAGATTTTTTCATGGCCTCGGTTTCTAAAAATATAAATGACTAATAGAGATCATAAAATATTAACAAAATCAATAACCCAAGTTTATAGATCATGCTGAATTACCTCAGAAGAAATACTTAAATGGGGATTAATGGACAACTTTAAATAGAGTGGATGGCTTTATTCTCCTGGACTTCAGACCCCCCAGAAAAATAGGCTCAGAGAATTGTTAGTCCTTCACCCTTTGGCTACTAGTTCAAAGTCAGGCCAAGTCAGTAGTGCCCAAAAGCATGTACAGTCTGACAGTTTTTAAGCATTTTCTGTTAAATGAATTGCTTACCTCAGTCTAGCTCTAAACAGATAGGAGTGCAGGCCACAAAACTGCCATCCAAACTGGCACTCATGTTGGCAGTGTGATCTGGAAGTCCAAAGACTGAATGGACATTGGACATTGGAGGTAGTCTCTCCAGGGCAGAGTTGAAGCACATTGGCAGGAAAGGGTCTTTTAGGAAGATTGTGCCGCTGCTGAGAAGGCTCTGGTTATTCTGTGGGTAGATAGTCAGTCTCCTTCATCAATCTCCTCCTGGCATTCGCCAAGATGGCCATTCATCCATCCAGGAGGAGAAGGAAGCTGGGATGGCGTAGGGGTCTCTGCAAAAGTGTACCTCTTTCTGAAGCCTTGTGCATGCACACATCCAGGTAGAGATTGACTAGGTGGTATCCACTGAGTCCTTGGACTCCTTTTCGTAGGAGTGGGCATTGCCTGGGGTTCTCTGCTCCATACCCCCTTCTGGTTCCCTCCTTTTGGCCCTACGACCTGTACTTCCACCTCTATTCATTTTTTCTCTTCCCCCCCCACTCCATGCTCAGTTGGTGTTTGGGTTCTGTGGCCCATCCCTTGCCTGAGGGGGTGAGACTTCTATGACTTTGTAGACTCTGCCCACCAATCCTAGTAATCAAATAGACTGGCATGCTTCACCCTGTCCCTTTGTGGCCCCATCCTTCTCATCCTGATGGGGAGGCTGTTGTCATTTGGATGGGGCCCTGCCCCCAATACAGGTCAAAGAGATTGGCTTACAAGCCAATCAGTTCCCCTACATACGTGTTTTAAAATTTAATTTTACACTAAGTAGAGTCTCCATATCATTCTACCGTCCTACTATACACAGCAGTGATTCCTGATTCAGTATGGGAAAAAATTCCTCCACACTGTATTTCTTAGGTCTGGTGATGTTCATGGCCCTCAGGTGGAATAGAGACTCCAATACAAGATACGGCACTCATAGGCTGGCTGAAATCCTGGATGTGGCAGACCAGACTCGAAGGAAGCTACACCAGCGTTTCGTTATTTGAAGTGAGTTATTACAGGGTGAGGAATGAACTTCTTCCTGCCCAGGAACACAGAATATCATTTGTAGTAGTGGGGCTATGAATGAGATCGTCCTTACACCACTGTATCATTATGGGCTAGATTGTGACTTGGACCACATGCCCATGTGAGAGAATCTGAAGTCCCCTTATGCCCTGGTGCAGGCCACCTGCACTTTGGGTCTGGATTCATAGAAGTAAGTAGGTGCTGCATTCCCATGCACTTCCTGCAGAAAAAAAGTGGGCAGAAAATAGAGGGAGCCCAACCCCTCTTTCTCCCCCTCCACACACATTGGTTCAGTGATGCTGGCCAACCACTGTGGGAAGTGTTGCATCTTGTCATTGGTGTAGGACAGCAGCAAATTGCTACTCCAAGAGCAAGAAGGAACTGGAGCAATTATGACTTGGACACCTCTGAGTCACAATGCCTCCCATGGCTATTCTTGGGGCAGTGCATCTTATACACCTTACCCCTTGGTAATGGCTGTGCCAAAAGTCATAGCCCTGTGATTTCAGAATTCAAATAAATCAGCATTTAATGGAAGAGACCTATTAGTGAAATATGAATACAGAAACCCAGCAATAGCTACTGCCTATAATACTCACGCCAACCTCATTCTCAAACAATTAGGAGCCAGCCTGCAATCAGTAGCAAGGGAAAATTACTCAACTCCAAGAGGAAAACCCTTAAATCTACCCAGCATCAAAGCAAACTCTTTAAAATTAATGATCCCATGGGTACAGAGTAGAACAGAAGGCAGGACAGCATGCCTGCTTAGACAAAGGGCAACATTCCTAAAGAAACATGGATATGCCCATAGACACAGAACACCCACCCACTTTACTTTCAGCAGTGTGCAGTGTACGCTGGGGAAAATTAAATACCACAGCAGATTAACTCAAATACTTTCTTCCAGAGGAGCGGTCAAATGTTCCAATTTGCAATCTCGCAGGGGCAGATCTACTGTAATTTGTATATTAATTTCTGTAACACAGTCTCCCTTATCAAAACCAAGCCTTAGCTGAGGATGGCAAATACAGTTCTATTATCCAGCTCCTCGATGTCCTGAATGATTTGTGCAGTTTAATACCATAGCTCAGTGGTTTGAGCATTGGCCTGCTAAACCCAGGGTTGTGAGTTCAATCCTTGAGGGGGCCACTTAGGGATCTGGGGCAAAATCAGTACTTGGTCCTGCTAGTGAAGGCAGGGGGCTGGACTTGATGACCTTTCAAGGTCCCTTCCAGTTCTAGGAGATGGGATATCTCCATTAATAATAAATAAAAAGAAGTAATTAAGTAAACAAAAGGAAGTTGGGCACCTATAATTCTTCCAGTGTCTGTGCAACTGTTGGCTCCCAGGATTGGTTTTAAATCACTATATATCCAAAAATGAACCTACCCATCTCAAAAAATTTTTGTTTTTGGAGCACATTTCAGAGGCTAGCCAAGTTAGCTGCATAGAACTTGAAAGAATAGTAGTATATTATACAGATGAGGATTGCATCATATTAGAATTTAATGTAACAAGAAGCACCCCTTTATCTCGAAGTGTGCATCAAGATGAAAGACATTCACAAAACCCATTATCGTCTACTGTTTCAAAACGAGGCTAGAAATAGAGATGGAGTTGTTTGTGAGAAGTGTCAGGAATCAAAGGAATTTTCCTCCACTGGCAAGTCAGAATGGAACTTAAGCCAGTGAAAGAAATTCTCAGAGCTGAAATCCCAGTTTCCCAAAGCCCCTAAGCTGTTATACTTTGGCTCAGGGGGTGTTTGATTCCAAGCAAGACCACAAAATATTACTAGCTGTAGCAGTGATGACAATTATCAGAGAAGGGGTGAATACCAACAGCATATGGCATTTAAAAGAAACTCATGCATATTCTGTGAGCACAAGTCCCATCTGAGTATGAAGTAGGAACCCAGTTCAAATCTAAACTATGCACGGGGCATATTCTCTGATATCAAATGGGGGTGGATGAGGAGTAAGTGGTACAATAAGTTAGCATGCTAGCCTGTCACTACCAGAGGTCTGTGCTCCAATCTCTGCTTAGGGCATGAATAAAGAGCTGGACAATATCATCTTGTCCCATTTGTGTATATCACAATACATACAAGCGACCATTTCTGTGGGTTTAAACTGGAAATAGTGGTTTAGAGGTCAGAACTCAGGTGTATTCAATGGTCCAAGCATATCCCTGGACTTTATTGGCATTATACTAGGGAGAGCTTTCAATAATGTGCTTTGATCATTTTCATACATTCCTTTTCTTTTTAATACTCTAATATGTTTTATTTTTAATACTCTAATATAATTTATTTTGACTCTGAACAGTAGTATGTTTCTACAGTAGGAGCAGAATCATATGTATACAACATATATCTAACTCAAGTCAGCAGTGTAGTATCATATATGGTACCGTCTATGAAACTGAAAAGATGGAGATTAATTTTTTTCAAATAGATTTAATTTTCAAAGTGCTGTAACCTTCACAGTAGCCCACAGAGGTACGTAAAAAAGTGTTGTTAGTCCCATTTTGCAGCTAGCAAAATGAAGGCAGGGAGGTGAAATCATAGAGTCACAGAGTTTAAGGCCAGAAGGGACCACTAGATCATCTAGTCTGACCTCTTGTATATCACAGGCCACCAGCACCACCCAGCACACAGCCTTGGTCAGGACCTTGATTTTGACTTTTAATCCTAAAGCTCAAATCTGGCCCTTTTGCCATTTTCTTCCTCTCACTGAGGAGTTTGACATCCTATATCTGAATATGGTTCTTCTCGAGTGCTCACTGGCCACCGCCAGATTTGCTAACTACAAACATAAGGGAAGAAAAATAGATTTTTCCTTCAATATTTTTGAACAAAATATAACCTGTTTTTATTCTCTGCTGCTTTGGATATCCTGAAAGATTGGGAGTTTGCTCCGCCTTCAAAATAAAACAGGGAGGAACGCAGTATATTACATGACAGTATCTCTGCCTGTGTTACTCTTATTTGTTGTTGCAGCATCATGTATGTCACACTGGTTCTGTTTCATTTGGTGGGAGGGGAGAAAGGACTCAACTGAAAATATTACTTAAATCACCCAGTTCAAAGTATCAAATGCAGCTGCTAGATCAGACTGACATCATAGTTGCATAATTGAGCTCATAATACTTTCCTTTTTGTGTGACTCGGATCCCATGGAGTGGGAAGCAGGTTTAAAGCTATCTAGCAGCCTAACTTCCTAGATTATATAATATCTAGTTAATCTTTTATGTAATCATAACAGGGATTATATCCAAGTGTGAGTTTGAGCTGCATTCATTCTGTGATGGCAAAATAACCATACTTGCAGATAATGTACATGAAATTTGTGTATGATCAGGATAGCATAAAATGGAGCATATCTGTTCTCCACTAAGCAAAGATTCATATTTACAATGATCATGAAGAAAATATATGGGTGGGTCTCCGATGAGAGGAATTTGTGCTGGTTGCTTCCATGGAGCCAGCTTCATTCAAGATCTAAAAACACTATACAGGGAGTCAAGAGACCTGGATTATTATTTCCAGTTCTGCCATTGACTTGCTGTGTGACTTTAGGAAAACCATTTCATCTGTGCCTCAGTTTCCCATCTGTAAAACAATATTTATTTTGATGAGCTTTGTGATCTACAGTACGAATTAAAAGTGCTACATATTATAACAAAGTAGGCAGGTAATAGTGCCCCCCACAAACTGGAATGTTTTGTGGGAGCAGAATGTCATAGGATTCAGATAATGCTTCTAAGTCTTTTTAGGGATACCAATTAAAGGGCAAATGCTAACTGGGCGATAGTGTGGTCACTACTGTAAATATTACATCTGTATAGTACTGCATGTGGACATACATGAACCTAAGGGAGTTTAAGGCTTTTGCAAACCTCTGGATTATTTTTGGACCATTCCCAAAGCTAGTTTGAATTCAGACTTTTTATTCCTTTTAATTTACGTCTATGGTTTTGTACAATAGCTCTTCACTATAGAACAAAACAATTCTCTTACTATAGGGCATGTTGTGCTACTTATTAAAGATTGAAGACTCTTCTTCTCTCCCCTTAAAAATGGATACAAGTGGGCGCCCTGCATATTATATAGATTTATTTTTTCATTAGAATTTTTTGTCCCCCTCTCAGCTCCTAATTTCACAATCATGTTTATATTGTATTTTTATTAACTCTGCACTATTTTTCACTGGATTTTCTTTTCCCCATCCCTGCTTCTTTTTTTCAGTCTCTCCTAAGCAGAACCAAAAGACAGAAATGTACGAGTCTGAGCTGAACTTTCAATGTCCGCTTGGATTGAAACTACAATAGAATCTCTGAGTTATGAACACCAGAGTTACGAACTGACTGGTCAACAACAACACCTCATTTGGAACCGGAAGTACAGAATCAGGCAGCAGCAGAGACCAAAAAAAAAAAAAAGACAAATACAATACAGTACTGGGTCAAACATAAACTACCCCCCACAAAAAGGAAAAGATTAAAAAATGTTTTGACAAGATAAGGAAACTGTTTCTGTGCTTGTTTCATTTAAATTAAGATAGTCAAAGGCAACATTTTTCTTTTGCATAGTAAAGTTTCAAAGCTGTATTAAGTCAATGTTCAGCTGAAAACTTTTTAAAGAACAACCATAACGTTTCGTTCAGAGTTATGAACGTTCTAGAGTTACGAACAACCTCCATTCCTGAGGTGTTCGTAACTTTGAGGTTCTACTGTAAGTCAAACAAGTTCTCCCATCTCTACAGGAATCTGCTGCTACACTGTACTATTGTATGTACTGCAAGTGCTACATGCTGCTGTTGGAGAGGTTGTGCGTTTACAGAACTGGAAAGAGAACCAGGGACTGACTTTATTGAATGGATAAAAGCCATGTAGGGTCAAATCAACAGCAAAGCTGAGGGTGAATGTGGGAGTTTATTCCAATGGCTCACTAAAAAGAACAGACAGGTGGAATTTACTGCTTCCCTCCCTGTAAATCTGGAAAGAATACATAGGAAGCTGGCCACCTAGGACTTAATGATTGTCATTGTGCTGCATGCAAAGATCATTCAGAACTTCATGGTGACAGATAGGAGAGAAAATGCTTCAAAAGCAGAGGCTTCTACTACTTGAGCTACAGCCCTGTAGCATTAAAATTCCACCTCCCCTTCATATAGAATCTCAGTATTAGTTACCTAGCATGATAGGAAATCTGCCAGCTAAGTAGACCCTTAAGGTTTCAAAACCATCATGACAACTCTCCATTAGCAATTGACAGTATAGGACCCAACGCATACAGCTGAGCAGTAGAAGGCAATCTGATTCTATCCAACAGAGGATAATGGCACACGTACCCCCTACCTCATTCACTTAACAATATACTTCATTGCCATTTTGGAGGTAAGGCTTATTCGGTTCTAACTCCTGCTGGCTATTCATTCCGCACATGGTGTTAGAGGGTAAACCCACTTTAACTAGGGACCAAGGTTTCCCATAAGGTAATACACAATACTGAAAACAGATTCTTTGCACCAGAGAAGGTGTAGCAACAAGATAACTGTGCCAGCTGGAAAAAGCACATGCTGCAGTGTGCCAAACTGTGAGTGTTTGCTGTGAGTGCTAGTCCTCAGAGTGTCTCAAGGGCCTCTGTTATGTTCCAGGCACGCTCTTGGGAGCAGAGGGAGGGGGGACTCCAAGGAATGCGGCTGCATTGCCTTCTGTTTTAAAGCATATTATCTTATTCTCTTCGTTGTGCTGGATTTTGTACGGACAAGATAGA
The DNA here is from genome assembly GCF_013100865.1 of Trachemys scripta elegans. Classification (NCBI taxonomy): domain Eukaryota; kingdom Metazoa; phylum Chordata; order Testudines; family Emydidae; genus Trachemys; species Trachemys scripta. The sequence goes on from NC_048299.1 coordinate 87,335,917, forward strand.
GGCATAAATCTCCCAAATGTTTGTTTCTATTCAGCAACAACAATATTAGAGCAGGTAACTGGCATGGAAACCTGCTTTGCTAAGCCAATGGCCAACCTATTCCTTGTCTGTTGGGGTAGTCTAAGGGTAGGTCTACACTACCCGGTAGTTCGGCGGCAAGCAAATCGAACTTCTGGGTTCGACTTATCGCGTCTTGTCTGGACGAGAAGTGCTCCAGCTTGGCAAGAGGAGTACCGCGAAGTCGACAGGGGAGCCTGCCTGCCACGTCTGGACCGAGGTAGGTTCGAACTAAGGTACTTCGAACTTCACCTACGTTATTCACGTAGCTGAAGTTGCGTACCTTAGTTCGAATTGGGGGGTTAGTGTAGACCTGTCCTCAGTCTTTTCAGTGCTCACTGATCATTCTTTCTCATCCCCCCCACCTCCTCCCTTCAACACTCTGAATTTTGAGTCTTTATGGGAGTGAAGATGAGTCAGGTTTCAGTGCATCACAATGCTTTGCTCTGCCATTAAGATGCAGGTGACTCTGGTCTGAAATGTATTAGCAAGTTCTCGAGTGTGATCAAATAGGAAGATTCGTAGAGGAATTTCCCTGTCTCACACAACTTTGTGGCTCTGCTCACTTCATTGAGAGAGCCTGGCTGATGAGCAAGACAAAAGTATATAAGGTTAAAGAAACTGAGGAGTGATGTTTGCAGTTCCCTAAACTCCAGCAGTGCTGGTGAACCCAGACTTCTTTTTTTCCCCTTTGTGGGGATGATTTTCTGTTTCTGCTGCTCCAGCTCCTTGTGCAGCATCTGTTTCCTTCATTCACAGGCAATTGCACGTCAGTGCAGAGCAAGCTGTGTGGGCACCACTAGGCTGGAAGACTGAGGTTCTGGGGATGCAAACCCCAGGATTCTGCTCCATTCATGTAGAAAAACTCAGGACATGAATAGAAGCATAAGTCTCCCCGGGGCAGCTAAAAGAATTTAGGATCCCGAGAGAACCCCCAATGACCACAGACTCCAATAAGGTACGAAGGCACCCGGCCAGGTTTATTGTCAAACGAAGCACAGTAATAGTTTCCCACATACTCTACAGGACATACTACGAATATGTGCCCCCTGACAATGGACCGGCTCGGTCAGTGGCGGGACTCTCCACTACCCCCTAGGCTAGACAAAGACATCCACTCAGGGGTGCACTCTGATACACAGTTACAAACAAGTTACACATCACTCCTGATGCATTGAGGTGCAACCCCCCTATGTGATAAGGTACAACCCTTCTATGCAGTAAGGTGCTGCCTCTCACCTTGTACATGTTGGTTTGAACAAAACAACTCTATCCATCATATTACCCTTTTGACTCTGTCCTTGTTATCTGTGTGGAATGTGCAAGTATCGGAGTGTCCTGGTACCATCAGGGCATATGTTTATCTCTCTAGTGTCCAGTATTTTTTAGGTATGTATATTTGTGCAACATCAGCCCTTTCCTTGCCAGCTTCTGTGAGCAGGGCCTGCCTCTGGCTCACAGCTTAACTTTGCTTTATGTTAGCAAAGTCTTGACCAATACATTAGTTTAGGCCTTAGGCCTCATACCAGGCCGCTGATAAGGGCTTATGTTTCAGGGCTTCCTCTTACTATACCTTCCACAATGGACCACAAACTAGGTTAAGGAATCCTATTTAAACTCTGAAACACAGTTTCAACTAAACCAGTTTCTAGCATGGGCTGTTGTAGATGGGGACAAATACTGTTAGGATCATGTTTAATAATGGCATTAGATTAAACCCCGATTCAGGCATAGCTTTGCCCTGTGCATGCTGACTGGGCACACTGTGTTTAGAAGCTAGTTTAGCTAGAGTTAGTTTTGTTAATATTTGAAGCCACATTCAAAGTTAGCACATCCACACAACCCCAGTGTTGGATGCTGCAAGGTCTGTTAGATCACTCTGTCACCCTGAGTGAGTCTAGAGGTGGAGTGAGACTGGGAGAGAATTCCCCCTTACAAAACCTACTCTTGAGGTGGTCAGTGAGATAGACCCATCTCTAAAGCCAAATGAAGCAACAGATTGATACTGGGAGACATGTGTCCCAATCACCAAATGTGCCAAGGCAGCCATAGTGAGAATGAAGTAAATTCTTACCGTGCTAATCCCCACCCAGCTGTAAACACATCAGGGGACCCACTTAAAGTCTGTAGTGTGAATGAGAGCCGTGCCCCCATAACTCAGTGGAACCCTTGAACTGTTGAAGGCTTTAACCCAGTTAAGGGGACACAGGTGGGCCCCCTCCACACTACTGATTTTAAATGTCTTGTGACCAGGTTAGAGACAAAGCATGTTGTATTAGGGTCTCTTGACTTAGTACAGATGAGTCCTAAGTCTAAGTGTACTGCCATGCGACACAGCTGATGAAGCCTTGGGTTTCCTTGAGAAAGTGGCAATTCTCTGTAGCAGAACTAAGGAGGGGAACACGAAAGGACTCTAAGGGTATGTCTACACTACCCGCCGGATCGGCGGGCAGCGATCGATCCAGCGGGGACAGATTTATCGCGTCTAGTCTAGACGGAATAAATTGACCCCCCCGAGTGCTCTCCCGTCAACTCCTGTACTCCACCGCTGCGAGAGGTGCAGGCAGAGTCGACGGGAGCAGCAGCAGTCAACTCACTGCAGTGAAGACACCGCAGTGAGTAGAACTAAGTATGTCGACTTCAGCTACGTGAATCGTTTCCCCTCCCTCTCCCCCTCCCACCCCAGTGTAGACCAGGCCAAAGGATACAAATCTGGCAATGGCTTGTTTGTCTTTCTGGGGGATGGCTTTGTTGAACTGTATCCATCTTTTGGTGCAGAGTGGCACCCGTGTTCTCAGCAAAGATACCGAATATCCTGATGAATTTATTTTGGGACAAGAATCATTGCCATAAACAATGGGTTTCCTAATTAACACAGGAAAGCATCCAAAGCAGAGAACAGGGGTTTCAGAATGGAATGGCCTTAAGCCAAAATTTCAAAGGGCAACCATATTACTTATAGCCAATAAAACACACAGTTACTGCGCATTCACTTGAGATCTTGCGCACAAAGTTCATCAGTAGGTATGTGAATTAACCCACCATCTGCCAGGGATTCTTTCTGACTTGACTGGCCGGTCTAGGGATAATTGTTTGCATACACATGCCTCATGAAATGATTGTCCTGCTTTGGCTACCACATCCAAGAGCTGGTATTTAGCAATGCATTCCATCTGAATATTTGGGTAATGAATACGTCTACATCCTGCACAGACATCTGGAGAGGATGGTGTGAAACTGAGAGCCCCTCAGACTGTTGGAAATTGAGCCATGTTATAGAAGTAATTCATTGTTATCTGTTTATGAGAAATTGAATATATTGATTGGATTTTTTTTTCCAGAGTCACACTCTTAATGTCAAACAAGTTGGCTGGATGACTGATTGGATAATGCTTATAAAGTTTCCTGAAGTGGTCTGAAATATACCTGAAGTTGAGGACTGCCATTATCTTAACCACTACATGCAGGACATGACTCCTCTTGGACTGACTTTTTAAATCCCCTTGTAATTCTTGGCAGTGATCACAAACGGCCTGTTTATCAGGTATCTGTCTTTGGAATTACCTATTCATCAGTGAGGATGGGAAATGATTGTCTCAGATGGCTCTTCTTTGGGCTTGCTCCATGTGAGCCAGAATATTACAGTATACACCTTTCAGGGGTCAGCAAACTTGCAAATGCCTGATTAGGAACAGTTTTGTAGAGTGTAGACTCTGTCTACAAAGGAAGGTAATTCAGAGGTAATTCCTCTTAGGATTATCAGACACCTAAATGAACATGATTTGTTGAGGAAGAGTCAACATGGCTTTTATAAAGGGAAATCATGCTTCACCAAACTAGAGTTCTTTGAGTGTGTCAGCAACTACATGGACAAGGGGGATCCAGTGGATATAGTGTACTTGGACTTCAGAAGGCCTTTGACAAGGTCCCTCGCCAGAAGATCTTAAGAAAAATAGGCAGTCATAGGATAAGAGGGAAGGTCCTCTTATGGATCAGTAACTCGTTAAAAGATAGGAAACAAAGGGTAGGAATAAATCATCAGTTTTCACTATGGAGAGAGGTAAATAGCGGGGGCCCCCAAGGATCTGTACTAGGACCAGTACTGTTCAATATATTCATAAATGATCTGGAAAAAGGTGTAAACAATGAAGTGGCAAAGTTTGCAGACAATACAAAATTACTCAAGATAGTTAAGTCCAAAACTGACTGCAAAGAATTTCAAAAGGATCTCTCAAAACTGGATTACTGGGCAAGAAAATGGCAGATGAAATTCAGTGTTGATAAATGGAAGCAATGCACATTGGAAAACATAATCCCAACTATACAGGCAAAATGATGGGGTCTAAATTAATGGTTTCCACTCAAGAAATATCTTGGACTCATCATAGATAGTTCTCTGAAAACACCTGCTCAATGTGCAGCAGCAGTCAAAACACCTAACAATGTTAGGAACCACTAAGAAAGTGATAGATAATAAGACTAAAAATATCATAATGCCACTATATAAATTCATGATATGTCCACACCTTGAATAGTTCATGCAGGTTTGGTTGCCCCAGCTCCAAAATATAATTGGGAAAAAGTACAGGGACAGGCAACCAAAATGATTAGGAGTATGGATGGACCAGCTTCCATATGAGGTGAGAGTAAAAAGACTGGGACTGTTCAACTTGGAAAAGAGATGACTGAGGAGGGTTATGATAGCAGTCTATAAAATCATGAATGGTGTGAAGAATAAGGAACTGTTTTTTAATCCTTTCAGGTAACAAATAAACTAGGGGTCACCCAATGAAATTTATAGGCAACAAGTTTAAAAGAAACATAAGGAAGTACTTCTTCACACAATGCACAGTCAACCTGTGGAACTCATTGTCAGGGGTGGTTGTGAAGGCTAAAGGTATAACTGGGTTCAAAAAAGAATTAGATAAGTTCTCGGAGGGTCGGTCTTTCAATGGCTATTAGCCAAGATGGTCAGGGATGCAACCCCGTGATCTGGGTGTCCCTAAACCTCTGACTGCCAGAAGCTGGGACTGGAGAACAGGGAATGGATTACTCAGTAAATTGCCCTGTTCTGTTCACTCCCTCTGAAGTATCTGGCACCTGCCACTGTCAGAAGATAGGATACGGGGCTAGATGTACCATTGGTCTGACTCAATAGGGCCATTTGTATGTTCTCCAGTTGACTAAGACCAAATTGCCCCAAATTTCCTGGTGCCCTATGCAGCTGTGTGCTGCTCCAGCGGCCAGCCCGAGCCCCTGGCCAGCTGAGCCGGCCAGGAAAGCTGCCCCCACCCCTGCTCTGCCCCTGCCCCTGCCCCGCCTCTTCCCACCCCTGCTCCACCCCAGCCTCGCCCCCACTCCACCCCATCTCCTGAGCTACGTCCCAGGGGACTGCAGCAGGGGTCGGGCGCCCTGCACTCACCGGGCGGTGGGAAGTGGAGCGACCAGGCCCCAGCCCACTCTGCCAGCTCCCAGCCGTGCCACTGGTGAGTGCTGGGGGGCAGTTCTTCCCTGCCCCTGAAGCCCCAAGGCTGGGAGCCAGGGGAGAAGAGTGGAGTGGGCTGGGGCTGGATCACTCCACTTCCTGCCGCCCCGTGAGTGCGGGGTCAGGCCTGCCCTGCAATCACCAGCAGCAGGAAGTGGAGCGACCTGGTCCCAACCCGCTCTGCTCCGCTGGCTCGTGTTGGGTGGTGGTTCCTCCCTGCCCTCCAAGCCTGCTCCTGCCCCCCACAGACCTTGGACGTAGCCCCACCCCCCGTGGAGGCCGGGGGATGCCCCCCCCCCCCTTTGGCCGCGCGCAATATGGCCCCCCTAGTAGGGCACCACAATGTTTAGGAACGGCCCTGATAGTAGAGCTCCCCTTTCTCCTTACTTGGGCAGGAATGTAGGGTTACAGTTGAGTCTGAAGGCTTTAAATTCAGCAGGGCACTTAAGCACCTGTTTAAATGCACACACACGAACAACCCCACTGAAGTTAATAGGAATACTTGCTTTCTTAAAGATAGGCACTTCTTAAGTACTTTTGCTGAATCAGGGCCTGATGGTATATGCTACCAGCCTTCCCAGAAGTCTAGGATATCACAATGGGTATAAACACAAAAGAAGAGACTTACAACTCCTCTGTGGCAGATGGTATTCTAATTATACATCTTGCATCAGTGAATCCATGAAGATAGCAGGTAATTTTCAGATCAAAGAGCTGAATGTCTGCCAAAAAGCCTCAGATTATCCACCAAAAGATCATAATCAAATGCATATGGCATTTGTTTCAAGCCTCAAACAAAAGGAAACTGATCTATTTGAGAAAGTCCAAATTAAATATATAGCTATTTTGTGCATTCAACTTCTAATAGGATTATCTACAAGAGTGATATAATGCTAGTATCTCCATTTCCATCTGCAAGCATCTGTTTCTGTAGCAAAGGTCTTAGAACTTGCCTAAGTTTTAAGAACATTTGCTTTGACAAAGACTTGGGTATTTGCAGACATGGAATTAGACTTTTAAAGCTTCAATAACTGGTCATGTCTTGTGCATCAATTTTTATTATCTTAAATAAAATTGAGTAAATCTAATTTTTTAACCAAGGTCACAAGAGCATCAACCTGGGCCAGGCAAAATTTAAATATGTGAGCCAGGATATGAAGCTGTCTAATGTGACAGAGATCAAGAAAGGCAAAAATTTTCTGCTGAACATGGATTCTTTCTGGTAAGGGAAGTGTGAGGGTCAAGTGTGTCCTCGCTCTGGATATTGCATAGTCAAATGAAGTGTTGGTATAATTAGGTTAATTAGCGATGCCCATCGCTCTGCTATATGAGCACATTGTGACAGTTTTGGATTTTTTGGGAGAATTCTCTTGCTTTTGGGAGGATACTAGGAATGTATCATAATTGGGAGGGGGGAAAGTGTGGTTCTGCTTAAAGAGTGACTGTAAAATGATATAGTGGGATTCCATGTTGTCTTTCTGCTATTTTCCATTCAAATGTTCTGATTACAAGTGTCACAGGGTGACACAAGTTTCCTTCTCCTTGTCCCTGCGCCCTGTGCTTGGGTTGGCCAAAGAAAGGGTCTCGGACATCTCTTGCAGGTGCTTCACCCGTGTTCTTTTATTTACAGTGGCTGTACAGTCCCAATTCCCCCAACACCTGTCCCCGCTCCGACCCCTCACTGGGTCATCTGGCCTTTGAGTCTTGTGTCAGCCAGCAGAGACAGAGCCTCAATCCTCCTATCCTCTTGTCTGGAGAGAGAGAGAGAGAGACACACACACACACACACACTTCCACTAGGCTCAGCAGATCACCCTGAGCCTGCCCTCATTAAGGCCTGCAGCTGGGCTCCCTGCTAAGGGTCTTGGCCCATACACCCGGCCACCCTACAGGGAAACAGGGGGAAGCCGGCTCTTTAGCAGGGCACCCAAAGGTTTTATACCTCTGCCCTGCGACAACAAGCAAAAGGGGTTTTCTGGGATTTTCTTTTAATGTGCCAACATCACAGACTCAACCTAGCATCCTGGAAGCAATTTGGTTCTTTCCTTCTCATGTGTCACAGCCAGTTGCAAAAGCTCAGCAGGCAACATCTATATAACCACATTGCCTACAGTGGGTTTATATGTAGCGTTGTTGTAGCCAAGTTGGTTCCAGGATATTAGAGAGACAAACTTCTGTTGGTGAGAGAGATAAGCTTGTGAGCCACAAAGAGCTTTTCTTCAGGTTTGGGAAACTCTGAACCATCCCTAGGGTACGGCCAATCGGAGTGATCGTCCTGGGCCCAGCATTTTGGGGGGCCCTGCGCTTCATGAGGAGGTGGGATGAAGGGGCGAGGAGGAGCCCCTCCTACCAACTTCCCCCTTCCCCAGGGCCGGCACTTCCACTAGGTGACCCTAGGCGGTCGCTTAGGGTGGCAGGATTTGGGGGGCGGCATTTTGCCGCCCTCAGCGGAAATTCGGCGGCGGAGGGTCCTTCCGCTCCAGGTCTTCGGCGGAAATTCAGCGGGTCCTTCACTCGCTCCGGGACCCGCTGCCAAAGTGCCCCGAAGATGTGGAGTGGAAGGATGAATGCTCAGAGGAGGAGCGCTGCCGCCTAGGGCGGCAAAAACCCTGGCACCGCTCCTGCCCTTTCCCCAGCACCTCCTGCCTGCTGATGGGCCCTGCTGATCAGCACCCCCTCCTGACTCCCAGTGCCTACTGCTGATCAGCTGTTTCATCTAGAGGGGCTGGGGAGAAGAGCGAGGGTGTAGTGTGCTCGGGGGAGGGGTGGAAATGGGCGTGGAACAAGCAGGATGTGAAGACGTGGGAATGGGAAGAGGTGGTCGGGGGTGGGGCCTTGGGGGAAAGGGTGGAGTGGGGGTGGGGCCTGGGCAGAACTGGGGGCAGTACCCCCCAGTAGATAGAAACTCGGTGCCTATGTGCCGGGCCCCGCACCCACCTAGAGCATAGGCGCCGACTTCTAATGGTGCCAGTGGGTGCTCAACCCTCCTCTGCCCCCGGCCCTGCCCCAACTCCACCCCTGCCCCCATTCGAGTCCTTCCCCAAATCCTCGCCCTGACCCCGCCTCCCCCCTAAGCGCGCCACGTTCCTGCTCCTTCCCTCTCTCTCCCAGAGCTGTTTGACAGCGGCAAGTGCTGGAGGTAGGCAGAGGAGCTGGGATGCAGGGGAGGAGGCGGAAGAGGAGGTGAGGTGGGGCGGGGGGAGCTTGGCTGCTGGTGGGTGCAAAGCACCCACTAATTTTTTCCTGTGGGTGCTCCAGCCCCGGAGCACCCACAGAGGTGGCGCCTATGCCCTAGGGACTGCCTTGGGGAAACTAACTCACTTTGAAGGTATTACCTCACCAATGGGGTTATAAAGTTATTGGAAGGTAACAAATAATTCTGTTGCTGATGCATGAGAAGGAATGAAATCCAGCTCTCTCACTCATAAGTGTTGGCTCTGCAGGGCTGGCAGGAGCAAAAAGCAGTAAAAGTTCACTTTAGTCACTAAAGTTGGCAAATGTGACTGAATGCATGTTGGGAGTTGTTAAGAAGGGGCTCTTTTTACATAGTTACTCTTCGACACAGAACCACACTTTAAACAAGAGTTTTCTCCCCGCCCCCCAAATTAAAGGAACTTGTGAAAATTAGATTTAAAACGTAAGTGCCTTGGCATGCTTCACCATGCTTACCAGAGTGTATACCAAAATGTCATAGGAAGCCTTTATGATGAGCAGATCAAGCTATTAGAACTCTGAATACATAGTTATTTCTTTTAAAAAATAGTTTTTTTAGTATTCCATGAAGATAGCAGTTTAATGTACTAAGTGAATTAACACAATATGATATCTAGGTGTTGTAACCAGACAATGACTAGTAATGCCCATGGGTGGCCTATTTTCATGTATTCACTTTTTTTGTTACCAGTGAACATTTTCTGTCTCGCATAGGAAATATGAAGTCACACTTTTTTATCAGCCCTTCTTTGAGTAAAGAAAACAATTGAATTAGAGTAAAATACATAGCATGTTACAGTAGGCAGACAGGCAGTTCCAGTATTCCCAGGATGTTTCTTCCTTCCCTTTCTTGGAAGTACTTACAATAAATGGTAAACAAATGAGATTTATTTATAACTATTGACAAATCATGTAACACTGCCACATATCCCAGGAAAGTATAGGCAAGCCTGATTAAAGGAATAAATTATTTGCCATGGATTTTGGGTCATTTTAAGCGAGCAACCCCTTTAAGCAAATGTGTGTTTCATGCCACCATTTGCCGTTTTAAAGCTTCGTCATTAACTCCAAACTACTTTGAACATATTAGGGTCAGACTGCTTCTAAGAAATACAGAATTTATAGCCTTAACATCTAATGAGGTTTTAAATGGCTGCCAGAAGAGAACGCTGCAGTGATGTATTTTTTCCATAGCGTTTTTTTCATTCCTTATGGTTTCATGATAAATTTTATGATTTCCTCTGGTGATAGGAGGAAGGGATGGGGGAAGGCTGACCTCCACCATGCTGTGAGGGTATGTGACCATGCACTCTCAAAGAGGGAGGTGGGCCTCTTAACAGGAAATATGGAAGCAGAGAATAATTAGGTGTGGGAACTGAAAGGGGAAAGTTACTGCCTTTTTTGATTAGCACTTTTCCTTGTGTACACATCACTAGTTCCAGCCCAACAGAAAACTGATTCTGGCAAATTGCCAGCATAACACATTTTCTCACTTTAAATTAGTTTTTCAATAATCTAACTCCTTGGCTTTAGTGGAATTTTCACTGGTTTAAATAAAAGGAGAATTAGGCCTCATGAATTCCTTGTTTTTAGGGTGTTTTTTCTAGAATTTTTTTCTTTTTTTAGAATCCTACCTTTCATCTCTTTAAGTGAATTTCTCTTCCTTTTGCTGTGAAGATAGCATCACAATGTAAGCCTGTCAAACCTGTTGTCCTATTTAAACCAGCCTTGCAGCCAGAAACTATTTCCAGATGAACAAACATAGAAAAGGAAGTATGAATTATACCCTTCCCTTTTATTACCTCCTAACTTCAAAGCTAGTTGAGTTATTTCAAATACTTCTATAATTAAGAATAGTACAGCAGTGTAATAAACAAATACGAAACTGGAGTCCATGTGGCCTTATACCTCCCCTCCCCTAATGTTTTTGCAGAATGGGTTTTGTATCCCCAATTCTCCAGGACTTTCCTGTCTCACTCTATGCTGGGAAGAGAGTTTTCCATGCTCCATCATCATTGTCATTTCTTTACTCTTATGTCCCTAGATTCTTATCTCTTGTAGCTGTAGCATTAGACCTTCCATCCATCCATTCTAGAAAACTGCAAATGGTCCCTTTGTTTAACTGTTGTGTTTATTGCTTGGCATGAGGTGCTGGTGTAAGGTTGCATCTTCCTACTGGAGACTCAGTAGATTCCTTTGCCACACCCAGCCTCTTAAAGCCTGGGAAATAGAAATTTCCAGATCTAAGACAGAGGATCTTTTCCAGCAAAGCACTTAAGCATGTGAGTACCCTTGAAGTCAGTGAGGTCAATGGAATTTCGTACATGCATCAAAAATTAAGCTTGTGCTTTAAGTGCTTTGCTGGGGGAAAACCTAAATTTAGATTGGGTCTCCCAGTTTGTGTTACAATTATTTAATGCAGAAACACTTGCACAGTATGGGTCTGATCCTGGTTTCTTTTATTCCTTTGGGAGCTTGGGGTAGGAACGGTACCCCCATATTCTTCAAAAATGATCTCCAGTTTTTTCACCTCAAAACTAGGCCAAAGTTCCTATAGTTTTGATTATGTTTCCCCTCTGCCCCCTGCATCACCCAGCATCCTTATGAGTGAACAGCATAATAGGTGAACCTAGCTGGAGCTGTCGGCACTCACTTGGATGCTCTGCTAGTCATGTGGTTATGGGATGCCATCTGTCAAGTATGCATTCCTTTTTTTAAAATGCCTCAGCATTACTTATTTGTACTTGTCATTCATCAAACAGCAGGAGACTATTATCTGTGACTGTGTTCTATTCCATTGCCTTTGCTCTGCATTTCACCTCCTCTGAAATGAATCTCTTGAATAAAATAAACATTGATTTATCAATAGAGAATTAAATACCCTACTGAGGCTTTGTTTGATGAGTAAAGTATTGAATGTCACCCTGGTGGAGTGAAAAACAAAAAGGATAATGATAAACTTCTCTGGCACTTAAGCCTTTCATCTGAGAAGACTTACACTGTAGAATTAAATCTTATTAATATATTAGTCTAAGAACCAGGTGGCTAAGACTTCATAGATCAGAAAAAGCATTACAAATGATAACTCAGATGTAGCAGGTGCCTATTTCAAAAACAATTCAAATAGATTAATGTTTCTTTATGGTGTTTCTAAAGAAGCTCCAATTTATGGATATTACTTGGTAAATTAGAAAAAAGAGGAAAATATATCCCTTTACTGATTAGGATAAATGCAGTTCCTGGAAGGTATTTCTCACAAACAAACAGCTTTCCAAAAGTTTTCTCTTGTCTGACCTATTGCTAACACTCTGTGATGTGCATTAGAGGAGGGATGAGTTTTGTGGTTGAGGTGCAGGACCGGGACTCTGAGAGATCCAGACGTAGACGCGTGGCATCTGCTGCAAACTCCAGAGTCTGTAACCTCAGAGAAGATGTGTGGTTTTTTGGTTGGTTGGTTTTGGGTTTTTTTGGGTTTTTTTTTTTTTTTTTTTTGCATTTACCGACCCACCATCCTAATTTTTACTAAGTGCACTCTTGCTGCCACAAGCAGACTTCAGCAGCCTCTGACACTCTGCTGCAATCAGGATATTGTCTAACTAAGTGAGCTTCTTACGCCCTGCAATCTAAGCAATTGAACAAGTGGCTTCATTGCTGTAGTAAAAACCCCTTGAGGTAACACACAGATTGCATACCATCACTACTACTACCGCATGCATCCATTCAAGAACTGGAGAAACCTTTTATAATTTGAGAGCACAAAGATAGTGAGCTTTGCTTGGATCCAGTTTTGCCTGCATGTCCCCTTTAAATACCGTGACATTTATGTCCACACAAAATAACAGAGTAATAATAAACTAGTTCAGCGACTTTAGATGTAAAATGGGGTTGTGACCCCCTATGAACCTGGGGGCTGTAGAAATGAGCTTACCCAACCCCTGTTACACCTCTACCATTCTATTCATCTTCTCCCATTGGTATTGCCCCCTAGTCACCGAATTCCTTTCCTATCCTTGTTTACCAAGTCACCGCCTTCTCCAAATTCCAGAACATCATCGTCCATGAAATGAACATGAATTAAAATAGAAATTAACTCAAAGTTGCTCCTTGATCCTCTGGGCTTCTTGGTGTATCTGGTTTTACATCCATTCTCCATTACTTTTGTTAGGTTTAAAGCTCTTTGGGACAGGCCAAATTTTGTGTCCTTTCCAGCACTGAACACATTGTGAGAGCTTTGATTATTATTTACTGTCTAGGGCTAGAGACTGGAGATCTTCAGAGATTTCCTCCTCTAGTACCCAGGAGATATCTCCCTCTAAGTTTCATGGGTGAAGGGGCAACTTGTTACACGGGGTTTGAATTGAAGTACAATTTTAGCCTCTCAGATGGACAATGGGAAGGGTCTTTCAGTCTTTCTCTGGGTTGGTTAAAGTGTAGAAGCTGTCCAATGGTTGCCAGGAACTGATATATTGGGGGTAATCTGAGTGACTGCAAAGTGGCTATTTCAACAGATTTGAGATGGAATAAACCTTGTATCTTGCAAACCTAGGTTTAAAAGTTCTAATGCTCTGGAATGGGAGAAGAGTCCTGCCATGGGCTGCGGTAGGTCTTGTCACTGAAGAGAACCACTTTGAGGTGTAGAACTTGGACTTGCTAGAGAGAATCCTTTTTGCCTGGCTTTTTGGGTAACCATTGTTTTAGATATGTCCCCTTTTTGATCAGTAAGATCCAAGGTCTCCGGTTTGGAGAGGTCCATAGGTTTTTGGCAAGGCTTTATTTGCTTCCCTTGTCAGTTGTAGCATGTGGTTTGCTTGCACATGGATCATAAAATACCCTGCTCTATGGGCAGACCTTACTGACCACTTGATAAAGGAGAAAACTGCTTCTGTTCAGGGCTTCTAATAAGTCATATTTATCAGACTTTTTTCTAATTCCAGGCTTCCCATATCCTCTGCTGGGTTAGATGAAGGAAGCTTTCCATTGGACTACTTCAGTACCCACTTCTGCTCCTCAAGTTTCATCTATGTGTGGTTGAGGAGTATCTTCCTGCTCCTCAGAAAATGAACAGAGGTTTCTTCCAAATTTGGGAACTCGGGATAACCAAGGTTAGAGATTCCTAGTAACCATTAGATGCTTTAACTTGGGGATTGCCAAAAATGGTGGATAGCAGCTTAAAGATGGAAACTGCCCCCCTTCGCACTTGGTCAGAGCCCAGTATTTACACAGTGGAATAGAGCCCTCTTCAAGCAAGCGTTCCACCCACTAAAAGTACTCTGCGCTCATCATCTCTCTCATTGCTGAGAGCTTAGCTTTATGGGAAGGCCATGAGGTAGGCTCAGAAAAGGCAGTTTTAATTTTAGGAGGAGATTGCTCCATAGACAACAGCAGGGGTGGTAGATTTGTAGAAATTTTGGTGGTGCCCAGAACCTGCCCCCCCAAAATCCGCCCCCACCTACCTAAGGCTCTGTGAGGGAGTTTGGGTGGGGGAGGAGGTCTGGGGTGCAGGCTCTGGGATGGAGTTTGGGTGCAGGCTCTGGGGGTATAGGAGGGGGTGAGGGGTTCTAGTAATTAACCATTGGAACAACTCACCTAGGAATGTGATAGATACTCCATCACTTGAAGTCTTTCAATCGAGACTGGATATCTTAAAAAGCTATGCTATAACTCAAACAGAAGTTATGGGCTTGATGCAGACATTATTCAATGTGGTTCTTTGGCCTCACTTAGACGCAAGAAGTCAGACTAGATGATCATAATGGTCCCTTCTGGTCTTAAATTCTATGAATCTGTGTTCCAAGGTCCTGATCTTTGTAATATATCTTATATGTGACATAGCCTCAACCAAACATTCCTTTGCATGATGATGGGATAAAAGGAGTCATAATTTTTGCTCAACAGAAGGTCTTGTTGTGCCATTCAGTTTTCAGTACCATCAAGCAAAGTTTCCAGATCTCACTTACACTGATTGTGAGCAGTACTGGTGGCACCACTGACTGTACATACACCACTTTCCTCAAATAACCATTGACTATAGGCAGTTGTCACTGGGCTGTTTAAGAAGAAGCCTTATACAAGCCCATCCTTCCCAATAGGTGTCCCTTTTATGGGGGGGGCCTCAAGAAATCTAAAATTGGGATGTGAATAATTAATTATTTTGCTGCTGCGTTCCTCTATATCAGAATATAGTAGTCTCCTTTTGAGTCCCATTATTCCTTTGGACCAGGGACATGAAATATTGGCTCCACTGCCAAGCAAAAATCCTATTGACTTCAGTGGAGACAGGATTCCATTCCAGCTACACATGGAATGGCATTGGAAGTGTGTTTTGCTCCAGAGATCTGTTACATAACAAAAAAAAGGAAACGGGATGGGGGGGTATTGATTAACAGAAACATTTATATTTCTATTGAAAAGAGACATTAAAAGAAGTGTTTCTAATGAATAAACCCAACATCACCTCCAGCAGCACTTGAACCACTAGCAAAATTTGGCAACTGACAAACAAGGTTTTCATTAAGACAACTAAAATAATCTCCCTGTCACCATAGGCTATGTTAGTTAGGCTGTCCAGACTGGGGCAAAGGCATTGATTGGGTGGTCAAGTGTCACCTGACACAGTGAAACGCTGAACTCAGGCTGTGTGAAATATAAGCAGAAATAGCTCTTCTTTGCATGTTGGGCAGGACTTCCCAATATGCAATGACCACAGTAGACACCTGTCAATCTTCACCTCTGGTAGGATTATCCTCAGTCTGAGAGATTAGGTAGCAGGTGCTGAATTTGTCTCACAACAAGACAAGCACAAGTTCTGAACTTGCCTCATGAAAAGCCAAACTACTTGGAACTCAGCACCAATAGCTAGAATAGAGCTCACATCCTCCAAAAGCACAAGCCCCACCCTCCAACATGAAAGGAAGAAGACTATGTTAGCATGGCAATATAGGGTTTATGGGAACCAGTTGAGTAGTGCTGATTACAGTCAGAAGGAGACAGTGGTTCCCTATATATTAGCTGGTCTGCTACAATATTATGGTTATTTTAGGTTACTCTCTGGATGATGTAGAACATTAAGGTGAGCAGACATTCTTAGCAGTTTCCTCCCTCCCCTCCCAAATACTTAAACATAGTGACCTCTTCCTTGTTGCCCTAAAATACTGTCACACTTCGAGGTGCAATCCAGACTGTGTCACCACCTGCCCTGTAATGTTGGGTGCCTGAAATGCCCTGCTGCTGTAGCTCCCAGCCTGGGACCCTCACAGTCAGCTTACAAGCATGCAGGTCAAACCCTGAGTGTCTGTGCTCTAGACAGCCCTGAGTCAGTAGCTCTGGCTTCCATCAGCCTTGGTTACAACCAGCAAGGTGACCCCAGCACACTGCCAGTCCTGAATTTTCCAAAAACAGTGTGCCCGTAAGTGTCCAGCCCTCGCCTGGACCACCCAGAGTAACAATGAGGTCCGTTACTCCTTTAAAGAGACAAAACCACATTACAGCTTACTAACTTTATGTGGTTAAATACTCCCTTCCCTCAGAGTTCACATACTCTGAATAAGAACCTATAACAAAATATCTGTGCTGCATGATTTTGATGCCTATAATGTGGTAAATATCATCCCCACTCTCAAGTTCCCTGTTTAGGATAAAGACTGTATCCACCTAATGATGACTATCTTCTCAGCTTTACCCGATACTGGGTTTTGGTGTCTTATTAACCAGAAGATCCGCTCCATCCCTCCTCCCCCCATTTGATTTTGTTGTGATCATGTATGTATGCCTTCCTCTCTGAATGCCCTATCTTTGTGTGTCTTATGTATGGGCCCAGGGCCTTCAATTCCTCTTCAAGTCAGCTGGGGATGTGAGTTAAGGGTGCTCATCACTTTGCAGCATCAGGTCTTATGAATCATATTGTAGTCACTCTTCAATACCTTAATTCACCCTGTCACTGTATAAATTCAGGCATTTGCTGCAGGCCTGAAATTCAGTCTAGGTGAATCATGTACAGAGATACTAGCATAACAAACTGGCTAGTGTGTATAAGAACCACTGCTCTTTGCTGGATGGAATCTGCACTGATGGCCAATGACACAAAGATCATCCATTACTAACATATAAACATTCTCCATTAGCGTAAGTGGTGGGATGAAGCCAAAGTATCTGGGTTTTGTCCTTGCTGCTGCTGAGAAGTTTGTGTCAATGGTGAGCAGAAAAATGACAAACACAAAGTTCTAGGAGGCCAGAGATTTGTAACAATTTGTGCACAAATATAATCTATTTATTATTTGTTTTAGCATAAATCTTAATAAAAAATAATAATTTTGGAGGGTGGGAATAAACATGTAATGCCCTGTCTCAGGGGGACATTGTACAGCTGCCATGTCACAAAAGCTTATGCAAGGCAGTGACGACTCATTTTTATTTTTCTTCGTGGCTCTTCAGGTCTTGGAAAGACTTCTCCAGAATAGATGATACATGGGTATATATTTTATAATCAGACTTTTGGAATTCTGAATGTTACCTCATATGCAATGCTACATGCAGTAATTATAAAAAATGTGACGTCTTATGTAATTAGGATCCTTATTTGAATTGTGAACTCCTTACTTCAGGCTACATTCTGCAAGTCTTATCCATAGTCAGTAGCACTTTGACGTCAGTTAGTCTGTTGTGAATAAGTATTACTCAATATGAATAAGGACTGAAGACTATGGTTTTAAGACTGTAAGCTCTTCAGGGCTGTATCTTTCTTGTATCTTGTACAATACCAAGCACTCAGTAACTTAGCATCATGTTCTGGATAGTAATTATATCATTACATAATTGTATCATCATCATTGTTTTGTCATTACAATTAATGGCATCATGCTTTAACAGAGGTAGGTCTGTTGTTCTTTTATTATTGTCAAATATGGAGAGTATCTTTTTGAAGGATATTTGTACACCTTTATGGCTTTATTTTGGCAAACCTCTCATTGACTTGAATGAGAGAAGGATCAGATTCCTAAAAAGTACTTTTCCTGACTTCTATGGGATTTGTTCAAATTTCTTTAAATACGAAGCTTGACCTGACTACGTCAAATAGTTCCTGAAATACTAGAGTCCAAATGGTAGAAGTACTTAGTGAGGCAACCAGTACTTTCGTATCTCTGTA
The DNA here is from genome assembly GCF_013100865.1 of Trachemys scripta elegans. Taxonomy (NCBI): domain Eukaryota; kingdom Metazoa; phylum Chordata; order Testudines; family Emydidae; genus Trachemys; species Trachemys scripta. The sequence goes on from NC_048299.1 coordinate 87,353,814, forward strand.
GTTATTAGGAACTATTATTTATATAGCACCATAAATGTAGATTTTACTTTAGAAAACAAATAATTAGAAATAATACTTAATCTTACCTCATGGTTTTCAGCTGTAGATCTGAACCTTACAAATGTGGGTGAGCATTGTACAGAGTGGGAGACTGAGGCACGGAGAAGTAAAGACTTGCCTGAGGGTACCCAGCAACTCGGGATAAATCCCACTTCTCTTGATTAAAAAAGTCTTTGTGCCTTGGGTGCTGGAAAACAACTACCCCGGAAAACAGCATCTCTCCTCCAGAAGATCTTGTTATGTAACACCAATGTAAGCAAAAGACAGGGGAACAGTTCAAGTCCAAGTAGACTATGAGACAGAGAGCACTGAGGAAGAGATCAAAAAAGGGAGGGGGAGAGAGAGAGTTTTCAGGGGGAATTTGAAGGACAAGTGTTTGAAGGAGGACTAGTTAAAGATGGAGATGGCAGGTTGTTCAAGCATAAGAAGCAGAATGAAGACATGATGCCAAGGATGGAGAAAATGAGATGGAGTCAGTGAAAAGAGGAGTGGAGAAAAATTACCCCCACCTCTCAGTGAGACTATTATATTTATTTTTTATGTGCCTTACATAAGAGTATATCTGATGAGGAAGAGATATTCATGTTGGAGCTCCCTGGAATTTGGAAGAACATTTTAAGTGTGCCATGGCCTTCATATTCATGCTTTAATTTAAACAAGAGCCGATACCTGACAGAAAAAGATAGGAGAACTACACAAACAAATGATGAAACTGAGCCAGTCAGTCAGTTTACGTAAGCCAGCATAGCTCAATTTTGAATCATTGGGAATCCTTCCATTGGTTTTAATGTAAATGGGATCCGGCCCTTAATGAGGGTGTTTCCAGTAATAAGCATGCAACCAAATCTCTTATATACTGTTTCTCTTGACAGTGCTCCAAGGAAAGGTTCTCAAACAAGTTCAAAGTCCGTGGGTGTGTGAGTTCATCAGGCTATATTTATTGGTAGCTCAAGACTTTACATGTAAGAGATCCAGGCTTTCAAGACTGCAGGTTGGAACATGGGGAAGGTTGCAATTAAAGCATGGTACCTTGTGTAAAATAGTGTTCTGTTTCTAAGTGAGACCTCCTTTATTCCAGAGACTAAAGGCAGTTTCTCAATGGATCTATGACAATTAAGATCAACCGAGTATCTGACTCCTACAGAATTGTTCTGGGTTAGGGGAAATTTTGGTTTCTAATGAATACATTTTTGTCCAAATAGCAGAAACAACAATAAAGAGGCAGAGATGGAAATAAACCAATTGCAAAACAAATAGTAATATCTAGTTCTTATATAGCACTTTTCATCAGTAAATCTCAAAGCACTCCACAAAGGAGGTCAGTATCATTCTCCCTATTTTAGATAAGGGAAAATTGACACACTGAAGTAATAAACAATATATCAGTCTCCACATAGAGACCTGATGTTTCCTTACATATAAGAATAGCAGAGAAATTAAGGGTGCAGTTCTGTGGCTTTTAGTCATGAATATTTCCATTGTCTTCATTGAGACTACTCATTTGAATCAGACTGGGTCCTGGAGTTTTAGTAAAAGTAGCAAACAATACATAGTATTCACCGGTAACCAAGGAACTTTTCTAACACCTAGTTATAAAGCTGAATCTGTGGATTAATTAATTTAAGTTGATAAAGCTCTTTGAACATATAAAGTGCTAATTTGTAAAGTGGTGGTTGTCTACTGGCAATCCTAACTGAAGAAAAAAAAAAAGATGAATTTTTAAAAATTCAACATTTAAACCTACAGGGTGAGCCAGTAGCTAGTAGTAAGTAATAAATGATATTTCAATAAATAATAATAATTAATGGAGATATCCCATCTCCTAGAACTGGAAGGGACCTTGAAAGGTCATTGAGTCCAGCCCCCTGCCTTCACTAGCAGGACCAAGTACTTATTTTGCCCCAGATCCCCAAGTGGCCCCCTCAAGGATTGAACTCACAACCCTAGGTTTAGCAGGGCAATGCTCAAACCACTGAGCTATCCCTCCCCCCCTCTTTCACCTAGGAAGACAAGGGAAACCAAGCTTCTGTGGAAGGTCCTGACTTGAGAGAAAGTCATCTATGGATGGAAAGAGGAAAGATTGGTAAGAAATCTACCTTGAACAAAGTCTTAGCCACTAGAACATATATTTTGTTTTGTTTTTATTTATTTTATCTTCATTCCTTATACTTAAATGCAAAACTATAGCTGGAGTAATCATTTTTTCTGCAATGAAATAACCAAATGAACTGAAGGCAGACCTCCATGAGGTCTACTTATCAGTTTTAGCATTAAACATTAATGAATTATATTGATTTCTGACATAATAATGCCTGGAAATGATAATAGTGTGAAATTCCTTGCAGTGTCTATAAAGTCCATGGTTCACTGTAAATTAACAGTCCGATTTGTTTGTGCTTTAAAACTCTATCAGCCACAGAGGAATTTCAGCCAAAGACATTTGAAGGGTGAAATATACATTAATGATAAGGAATGTTTGAGAGACTATTTTCTCAACTGGGAAGTGACAAAGTCCCTTGCTGACAAAGCTTTGGGTAGTATCGGTGACACAGAGGCCCATTTGTGGATCACTACTTTGTGCAACTGTGTCAGGCCTGACATACTCTCTACAGTTCACACACTGGAGTAATGATATTTATTAAAAGGTGACATGTAATATATTATTTGAAATCTAACAACTCACTAATCATTAATAATCTTGCATGCTGAATGTATACAGTACATATTGAGAGTTATGGATATTTGCTGGAATTTTGACTTAAGTGTGTTTAAATCAGTCATGTCGGAAGAAATGGTAAACAGGTCTGCTCTAGACAAGGAACATGTTTGCTTCTCTGACCAGCCCAGTCCTAAGGCAGAGAAAACAAATGTTCATTTACATATTAGCTAACAAGTGGGAGAGGAGATAGCATGATGTCTACACCCAGCAGGAGAGAGAAGCTTGGTCTGGGTTTTACCTTTCAAAGAATTTACTGGTGTACAAAGACAGTGAGTCTGAACCTCAAGTGATAAGCAATTGATTCAACTGATGGTATACAGTATTATTGCACTATAAAAGTTTATTGAGTGAGGTGTTTTATGAAAACCTGTGATACAGTGGTTACTAATATTGTGAAATGTAAATATTAACATTATAAAGGAATTATGGATACTCATTGACATTAGGCTTTACATTCTCTGTCCAAACACAGGGAGAATGAGGTCTCTGCCAGACAGGAGGGACCATTACTTCTATTTACCTGTCTCCTATGTAAATTAAGCATGGTGGATTCAAAACAATGGAAACCCAATTTACACACAGGAGGATGGGAAGCCCCCAGGAAGGGGGAAAACATCATGAGATCATCCTGCTTCTTGAAATGATGTCATTGACCTTTGGAAGCTATAAGCAAAGACAGAAGCCATCTTTGGCATGCATCACTAGACAGACACAAGGAAACAGAGCTCTTGGAAGCTGAGAAAGAGGAATCCTTCAACTAAGGGAGGGTGGGGATTGAAGTCTCTGGAAACTGAGTATAGGTGAGAAATCTGCTTAGGCAAAGATCTTTCACCTAGGAAGACAAGGGAAACCAAGCTTCTGTGGAAGGTCCTGACTTGAGAGAAAGTCATCTATGGATGGAAAGAGGAAAGATTAGTAAGAAATCTACCTTGAACAAAGTCTTAGCCACTAGAACATATATTTTGTTTTGTTTTTATTTATTTTATCTTCATTCCTTATACTTGAACCCACCTAATCCTATGACTATCTTAATAAATGTGTTTTATTTTTTACTGTAAACCAACTCAGTGCTGTATTTGAAGGGAAGGGAGTATTTACCCCATAAAGTTAGTAAGCTGTAATGTGGTTTTGTCTCTTTAAAGGAGTAACGGACCTCATTGTTACTCTGGGTGGTCCAGGCGAGGGCTGGACACTTACGGGCACACGGTTTTTGGAAAATTCAGGACTGGCAATGTGCTGGGGTCACCTTGCTGGTTGTAACCAAGGCTGATGGAAGCCAGAGCTGCTAACCCAGGGCTGTCTAGAGCACAGACACTCAGGGTTTGATCTGCATGCTTGTAAGCTGACTGTGAGGGTCCCAGGCTGGGAGCTACAGCAGCAGGGCATTTCAGGCACCCAACATTACAGGGCAGGTGGTGACACAGTCTGGATTGCACCTCGAAGTGTGACAGTATCTTAGGGCAACAAGGAAGAGGTCACTATGTTTAAGTATTTGGGAGGGGAGGGAGGAAACTGCTAAGAATATCTGCTCACCTTAATGTTCTACATCATCCAGAGAGTAACCTAAAATAACCATAATATTGTAGCAGACCAGCTAATATATAGGGAACCACTGTCTCCTTCTGACTGTAATCAGCCCTACTCAACTGGTTCCCATAAACCCTATATTGCCATGCTAACAGTCTTCTTTCTTTCATGTTGGAGGGTGGGGCTTGTGCTTTTGGAGGATGTGAGCTCTATTCCAGCTATTGGTGCTGAGTTCCAAGTAGTCTGGCTTTTCATGAGGCAAGTTCAGAACTTGTGCTTGTCTTGTTGTGAGAAAAATTCAGCACCTGCTACCTAATCTCTCAGACTGGGGAGCTGGTTAACCAGGGAGCAGGCAGTCCTCCTCTCTGGGCTGCCTGTCAGGGTGGAAGTGGGGGAATCTCAGGAAGCCAGCTGTCCAGGGAGGGAGCCTGGGAGCTGGGTAGCCTGGTGGGCTTCTGGAGAGCTGGAGATCCCAGGGAGCCCAGCAGTTCTCCAGGTGAGCAGCTAGGGCATGCTGCCAAGGAACCAGGAAATATGATTTCCATCCAAAGGTTTGATAGAATTAATATATTCCTTCCAACAGGACTGTGATCAAATCAACACTGAACCTTTTTGGGCTAGATTCAGAAGGGGAACTTAATCCACTGGGATTCACAGCTGTGAACCCTTTCCTGGAGATAGGGCTGACCTGGCTTAAGTGCCTTTCTCAAGATAAATTAGAAGGTGGTAGTCCGCTTGTAACTTTTAGCCTTGTGGTTAGAGCACTTACCCAGGCTGTGGGAGACCCAAGTTGAATTCCACTATCTTTTTGTTATTGGCCGATTGTGCCCCATATCAGTCTTTCCATGATTGTGCTCAGGATTATTGTCAGGCTAGCCAATTTATAGTTTCCTAAATCATTGAAATGTTGGCACAATATTAGCTTTCTTCTTATCCTCTGGAACTTCCCCATTGTTCCAAGATTAGTTAAAAATCAACACTAATGGTTCAGAGTTCTCTCCAGCCAATTTTAACTTGTACCAAAGAGTATTATCTGCTTTTTCATATTTAAAATGTTTAATAATTGCTGCTTAACATCTTCCCTAGTTACTGATGGAACAGAAACAATTTCATGTTGGTGACAAGGGTTTTCCTCTTGGCCCTGCTCCAATCAACAGTCTTTTTTATTTTTAAATACAGAGGGCCCAATTCTGCCCACAGATTCATAGGCACAACTCGCATTGATTTCAGTGCTTAGTTACTTCTTTAATCAGTTTGTTTAACATTTATTCAATCTATCGTAGAAATCTACCATTACAAAGATGAGAATTTTCTACACTACAGTAATAGCTCCTGGCGCTCTTATCCCAGTATTACTGCAGTGCAGAGAACACTCTTTTGAATTGTTCTAATCTGTGCTTTGCAGAATTAGGCCCAATGTGACTTCTGGTGCATTGGAAGCTGCTCTTATGGTATTGAATTCACTATATTTTCAATGCAGATGGAATCATTTAATCACTTGAATAAGCACTTCTTGCACTGACAAACTAAGCTACTAATTTTCTACATTTCTTGTAAATTCAAACAGGAAACAAATGTGTAAGGTCATGTAAAATACACAATACAGTACTCCCTGCAAATGTTAAAGCACTGGTGCATAAGTGAAGCCCAATGGCCCAGTGCAGCCAGCTCTTCCCTCAAATGTTAAATCTTCTTTTCCTGCACCTTTGGTGAGAGGTTTAAGCTGGTCAAAATGCTTTCTATTTTTGGTGTACTAAAATACTTTATATTAATCTACCATAGATGATGCAAAAACAAACTGCTATTGTGACTGTGTCCTTTTATTTTATTAGGTGTATCATAGAGAGCCAGTAGTCACTTCTGATGTTCATATTAAGTATTTGTATTATACTATTTTAATCTAGCTGTGCACATACCTGGCATCTTTAAACATATGTTGCTCTTTTCCTCATTTTTCTGCCCCTGTTCCTTCCAATTAGTTTTACACCCACTTGTGATGCCACAGACTGTAAACTCTTTGGGACAGAGTCAATCTTTTTCAGGGTTTGAGCAGCATGTAGCACAATGGGATCTGCGATTATGCCTTTGGACTTTGGTGAGGTCTCATAATACAAATACATGGCTGAAGATGGAAAGGTGCCACCGTGGCTCTCCTGTGTTGCAAAGTTTGGACATACCGCCGCAGGTTAAAGGTTTACCAAGCCACTGGAATCTGTGCTGATTTCCAAGGCATGCTGGGGTCAGTCATCCACCACGCCTAAGCGCGGATCTGTGCCAGGAGACAAGTCCTTTTTAATAAGGGCACCCAGAAGGGCTGATGTCCAAATGCTGCGACCATCAAAAAGCCCTTGCAGATTAACTGCAACTTCCCAGGCACGAAGCACCGGCCGCAGGTTAGCACGGGTTTGCAGTCAGATCCATTCATTCATGTCTGGATGTCTGGGCAGCACTCGGAAAACACAGCGCCTTTATCCAATAAGCTCTACGTATGGTCATGACTCTCTCCCCTCTCTTTCTCCCCTGCACCATGGTTTCTGACCAAGTGCCAGCCACTTGAGCAAGAACCCAGGAAAAGCACCTTGGGGGTGAGAATTGCCCTGCGTAGCTCTGACAGAGAGATCTCTAGACTTCCCCGCTCCCCGCAGCTGCTTGGTCCCCGCTATGCTGACACCACCAAGGGTGACCAGACAGCAAGTGTGAAAAATCGGGACGGGGGTGAGGGGGTAATAGGAACCTATGTAAGAAAAAGACCCAAAAATCGGGACTGTCCCTATAAAATCAAAAGTACTTGTGGCACTTTAGAGACTAACAAAGGTGCCACAAGTACTCCTGTTCTTTCTGCGGATACAGACTAACACAGCTGCTACTCTGAAACCTATAAAATCAGGACATCTGGTCATCCTAACACCACCTGAAGACCGCAGTATCCAAAGGGCACGCCAAGCAGGGAAGGGCTCATCAGCCACCCCTCCGGCTCAGCTACCTGTCGCTCCCGTCAAGGCTGCTGCGGCCGCAGGTTGGGCTCTGCATGGGAGGCAGGGAGCCCATGTGATCAGCCCTGGAGGAGGCCAAGGCAGCTGGCGCCTCCTCCCCTGCGGAGGGAGGGAAGCGCTGGTGCCAACCCCGGAGGAAAGCGAAGGGGCAGAGGCGGTGCAGGATCAGCAGCGCCGTTGCAAGGGGCTGGTGGGCGTCTGAGCCTGAAGTCAGCAGCGGGGAGAGCCAGGCGCATCGGCCTTTGCTCTGCGGTGACCGGGGCTGGGAGGCGGGGAGGGAGCGAGTTGTATGCGGGGCTGGATAAGTCCCGGCGGGGGCAGCAGAGGAGGCTCCTTCCCCTGCCTCGCTCTGCGCAGTCAACAAGCAGCCCGGGGCGGGGAACAAACTCCGCGAAGAGGAAGGAAGCGGAGGGGGGCACCCCCAGCGGCTCGGCTGCTTGCTACGGACGCTGTCAGTGTCTGCCCGGCTCTCGCTCGCTGTCTCCAGGCCGGGGCCACGCTGCAGCCCGGCGGGCCAAGTGGCTGCTCAGGGGCAGGTTGCCGGCTGGCGTGTGCGGAGCGGCGAAGGGGCGGGGATATTTTTAACTTCCCCTCTGCTTTGAACCCTCGCCCCGCTGCCAAGTTCGCTAGTCTGGAGCCGAGCGGCTGCAGGCCCCTCCCCCTGGGCGATGCGGGGCTGGGCCGGGAGAGCTCCTACTAGCCGGGGCAGTGGCACAAGTCCGCTCCCAGCGTCGCAGTCTGAGGGGCGCCCCGCGCTGCTTTGAACCCGCAGCTCGCCCCGCTCGCGCAGCAGGCAGGAGAGCTGCCCCCCGCACCGCGGGCTAGGATCGAATCGCGCCGCCGGCCATGGGGGGCAACCTGGGCTGCCACCGCTCCATCCCCCGGGACCCCTCGGACCTCTGCCACAGCCGCAAGTTCAGCGCGGCGTGCAACTTCAGCCACATCCTGGTCAACCAGGAGCGGCTGAACATCAACAACGCCACGGAGGAGGAGCTGATGACCCTGCCCGGCATCACCCGCACCGTGGCCCAGAGCATCGTGGAGTACCGGGAGTACATCGGGGGCTTCAAGAAAGTGGAGGACTTGGCGCTGGTGAGCGGGGTCGGGGCCGCCCGGCTGGAGCAGGTCAAGTTCGAGATCTGCGTGAGCAGCAAGGGCAGCTCGGCGCAGCACTCGCCCAGCTCCCTGAGGAAGGACCCCAACCCCGAGGCGCAGCATCACCTGGCCGCCGCCAGGCTCAACATCAACACGGCCACGCCGGCCCAGCTCATGAGCATCCGCGGCGTCACGGAGAAGATAGCCCACGGCATCGTGGACTACCGCAAGGAGCACGGGCCCTTCAGAAGCATCGAGGACCTGGTGAAGATGGACTGCATCAACTCTTCCTTCCTGGACAAAATCAGGCACCAGATTTTCACCGAGAGGTCACGGCCCCCTTCCACCAATACCAACGGGGGGCTCAGCTTCACTGTCAATCCTCACCCCAGCCCCACCTCTCTGAGCCTCCAGAGCGAGGACTTGGATTTCCCACCTGGGGGCCCGACTCAGATTATATCCACTCGCCCCTCGGTGGAGATGTTTGGCGGGGTGAGAGATGGCAAGCCTGTGCTGAGGGTGGCTACCTGGAATCTGCAAAGCTGCTCTGTGGAAAAAGCCAACAACCCTGGCGTGCGAGAGGTTGTGTGCATGACACTGCTGGAGAACAGGTAAACTGCTCAAATGAAATTGTGTTACTTGGCGTTTGGTGCCTTATGTTTCCAAAAAGCTGTGTACTTTGATCCTCATTATTACTTCACAAAGTTTTATGTACTACCCTCATTTTTCTTGGCTCATCCTTAACTACCAGGTGGTGATGGTGGTCCCTCAATGCTTTGGACCTAGTGGGTTAGTGTATACTTTGGGAATGTGTATTATGGAAAGATCAAATGGGCATACTCTCTGTTTCCCTCTGTCATGGCAATACAAGCCCAGGCATCTAAATTTCTTTAGCAAGTTTTGTGTGAATATATAACAGATTATATTTTTAACTTAACTACCTAGGCCTATAGTCCAACCTTCCAACCCTTACCAAATGAATCTAGTATCAGAGGGGTAGCCGTGTTAGTCTGAATCTGTAAAAAGCAACAGAGGGTCCTGTGGCACCTTTAAGACTAATAGAAGTATTGGGAGCATAAGCTTTCGTGGGTAAGAACCTCACTTCTTCAGATGCAAATTAATCTAGAGCACATTCAGAAATGCTTGGGATCTTTAGCCAGTGTAGAATGCTGCAGTTCATCTAGTACCATGTAGCAAGCCATTATGGGCACCCACCATTGCTCTGTGATGTGCAGTAGTTATTTACTCACAGGTGCGATTCAAGGTGTAAATGTTCTGGGACATTGTCATGGTAAAGGTGGTTGCAATCTGCTTACATCTCTTTTTGTCTGTCTGGTGCTGAATGCCCTATGACTGGTAGGAGCCTTCAGAGGGGAGAGTAATGCCTCTGGAACCTGCTATCTCAGGCAGTCTGCCAAACCATGGTTTTAGTGAGCTTAAGGGCACAGTTCAAGACCTGTTTGTCTGGTCAAAGATTGGACTGACCTTTAGTAATGTCATGAAATAGTTCTTCTGTTCTTTATGAGTAAGAGGTTGTGCTATATTTTGTAACTGTTTCATTAATGTAACACAAACTTGTGCTTGGATGATGGGGATCTATATACATTTCTATGATAAATAGTTGCTTGCTAAACTCTCTGTTTTAAATTGAAGCCATTTTCCCATCATACAACTGCAAAAGAACTCTGAAAACAACTTTTCTCTCCCCCCTCCTTCCACAATTAAAAAAACAGCTGATCTGATTTTGTTGTCCAATGTTGTGAAACCAAACTTTGCTCCCTTGCAAGTTTTAACCTGAAACAGAGTTGTTTGGACGACTCTCAAACCTCTGAAAATGGGATATTTTGGGAGTGGAAGTGCTGACAAGCCATTATCTATTACAGTATTACTAGCACTATTTTTTTTTCAAAACTATACTGTCAAGTTGAATAATGGTAATTGTTTATGTGATTGCAGAAGTCAGGCTAGCTAGAAAGACAGTATGTTTTGTCACACTATGTTGCAGTTCTTGTTTTGTTTAAAAAAAAAATAAAATAAAGCCATGGCAATAGGCAGGAGAAGTGTGCTGACAAGGCTGTGCTGCAATGTTCTTGCATTGCAACGTATCATTGGTGAGCCAAGTGTTTTGACACAGGAAACTTATTTCCTACAGGCATGCTATGGTTTGATAGCAAGAAAGCTATATGGTGATGAAATGGTATAAACCTCTGAGTGTTTGGATGTCCTGCTGCCCATTTCAGCCTAACATTTTTAGTATTCCTTGACCACTCTGCTATTTCATATTTCCTGTGCTTTCCCTTGACCATGATCAATCTCCTGTTAGAAACTGAAATTACCAGCCAGTTTTTTAGTCGGAGAAGAGCATAAGTGATCTTAATTTATTTGCTGTTTATATTAAAAAAAATCATCACCATTACTAGCTGAGAGTGGCAGTCAATCATTTCCAACTCCACTGGAGAGTGATTTTTTTCACCTGTAAGTCGGAAGCAGCCAGGAATAGTGTGGAAAAGTAAGGGATATCAGTAAACCTCACTAAATAGGACAAAAGGAAGGCCAGAGGGAACACAAATGGCTGAGGAAACAAACAAATGCAACTAAAAGTAATTCTCAGGATGATTAAATTCCAGTACTGAAAGGAGAATGATTTGATTTACATAGGACCTAATCTTGTGATGTGTTGAGTGCCCTCAACTTCTGTGCATTGAGCTAGCTCAAAGAGCCAGTGGTGAATTCAGAGGGAGTTGCGAGTGCTTGGCAAATTCTGAAAATCAAGGCACAAATTTTTAAGAACAGGCAATTCAGTTGCATTTGCAAAATATGCACATGTAATTATGCATGCAGAACAGAGAATTGTATGCATATTTGCATATTTTGTACATAGTTACTTGTACAAATACCCCAAAATATGTAAAAAGAACAGGAGTACTTGTGGCACCTTAGAGACTAACAAATTTATTAGAGCCTAAGCTTTCGTGGGCTACAGCCCACTTCTTGCGGATACAGACTAACACGGCTGCTACTCTGAAACCTGCCAAAATATGTACTCACTCTATGAATATGATTTAGATGACTGTCTTTGAAAACATGTTCCCCAAAATGTTGATTGAGCCTATTGCTAATGTAATTTTTAGTTTTTACAGTTTGTAGACTAGTTTAGGAATTTACGTTGAACATGCACTCAAAACCATGCATACACACACTTACTCTCGGAGAGTATGGTCTGAATGGTTTCTAATCAGGAGCACATGCATGGATAATGAGAGTCTGGAAGGAAGTGAGAAAGACTAGAGCATATAGCTAAGCCTACATTTCCCAGGAAACTGAAGTAAATGTGGGTTAACAAAAAGAAGGGGGGGGGATGCTAGCAATAGGCTCATTCAGCACTTGAGAAGCAAGTGGGAAAGAATCTCCTCTTACTCATACTAGTGCTATGGAAGTCAGTGGAGTGATGCTGCTGTAAAATTGACTTCATTGAGCTCAGCATCAGGCCCTGCTGTATGTATTAGTGGAAAGGTTTAAATTCCCATCTCCAGTCATGTACTTGTTGGAAAGTGATAAAGTGCCCAGCAGACTAATCCTTGCCCAGTTAGATTATCTTCCGATAATAATCAGCTGTGGAAATTCAACTCTTGCTTGCTCAGTCATGAATACAACACAGAGGGCTTATCAGCACTTGTTGAGTCCAATGGCATCAATGAGGCACAAAGGTGAATGTTTAAGTAGCTCAGAATGTAAAGTGAGCAGATCACATTTGTCACTTACATTTCCAAGCATTGATTCCACCTGTTGTCCAGTGGATTAGGCAGTCTGTTTAGCCTTATCATTTAGCTTGCAGGAATGCATGCATGCTGTGAATGACAGGTTGCTAATGTATTTTCTGCACAGCTATATTAAGATAAATGAACATTTTGTACACACTTCCTTGTTACAGTATATTGTCTAAGGGGCTGGAATACTCTGTGCACCCACAGAACTGCTCATGCTTATTGAGGGCCTGGTCCTACACTGCTTGGCACCATGTACAGTCCTCTACATCTGTGCTGTGCAATGGTATGAAACACTGCTAAGTTAGGATTACACTCACTTTGCATAGGTGTAAAGATCTGCACAAAGTGCAGGGCAGTGGGGAATCAAGGCCTCTTTTCTAAGGCTGCCTCTGGCTGTGGTGCTGTTTTTCTGATGACCAGCCCACAGGAAGTAGCTTTGAGACTGCCAGATTGTTTTACACAAGCCATCACACAGTTCTGTTAACAGCTTATTTCAGTAACTATCAACCCTGGCCAAATTACTGTCTGTATCTGCTTACTACCTGTGTAGGACAGCCAGTTGCTCTAACAGGTGAGGACAGAGGGTGAAGGTCCCCCCCTTTGTTAATATAAATACCATTCAGGCCCTGCATAATCTATATATGAAGAATGGTAATACAGGGAGAGGGAGTACTGTGTCCTTTGGTTACAGAAAGAGCAAGAAAGGGTCAGAACTCCTCATTAAACTAGAGAGTACCCTCTTTAAGAATGAGAAAAAAATATCGAGCTCAGGTCCAGAGGTGCTAAGGTTCTTTAAGGATAGCGGCAAAAGGAATGCACTTTGATTGCTCTAGCATCAGCTGCACAAAGTCCATATGCATGATCTGTTACCAGTAAATTATTTTAAAACCCATTACTGTGATACAAAAACAAGGAAGCACAGTAACACCCCCCCACCCCCCGCAAACACTTTGTTACATATATGAAAGGGATCCATTGTTAGCATTGCATGCAGAAATTGAGAATCAGATATTTTCATTCCCAGGACTAGAGAAAGTTCAGTAATTTTAGAAGAGATTAACATGGCTGATGTGCTGGAGAACATGTAGTGTAATTGGATTAAAGTATCAAATGTATAGTGAAGTTAACCAAACTTGCAACATTTCTGCAGACCTAGTTCAAAAATCCAGGATTTATTTGTATCAAAATGCAGATCTCCATCCCCCTAGCTGCCCTTAGTCCCCCAGTGTAAATGCAGGCACTTTAGAGCAATGGTTCTCAACCTGTTGTCCAGGGTCCATGGACCATATCTAAGGGGTCTACAAAAGACCATTATTGGACTGAAAACCGACTGAACAGAATTCCGCTATATAGAGAGAAAATAGATTTCCAACGGGTCCGCACCTCCATCTGACATTTTTTAGGGGTCCACAAATGAAAAAAGGTTGAGAACCACTGCCCTAGAGCAGTTTGTATCCCCTCTGAAAGATTTAAAGTAGCAGAATTTGGTTTTGAGAGGTAATAAGATAGTTAATGGACATGTTGGTTGGTGAGTCGAGAGGGTATTCTGTATGGTTATTATAAGGAAAAAAATGTTATCCCCACTGGTATGGCCCTGGCTTTGACAACAATCGTTAAATAGCATAGCTTCAGTTTAGCATCGATGTTGAGTTTGTGTGGTTTAGTGGCATTGCAGGGTGTGCTGAACAGTTCTGAAGTATTTCAGAACAAGTATGCATCAAGTCAGTATACTGTCCATGAGAATGCAGTGTTGCGCTGGAGCCTCTGCAATGGAAGGGTCCTTCACTGGCTGTACTCTGGTGACAGTAAATTCTAGGTGGCCAGTGAGTGGTCTGAGGTTTACTGCAAAATCATGATACAGTAGTGTGGTGAATCTTGTAGTTCAGTGATGCATTTGATAACTCAGTATTTATTGTATGCTGCTGATTGCTTGTGGGCCAGATCTTGACTTGCTTTACTTACAGATGTGTAGTTCTCTTGACTTCAGTTCTGGATCAACCAATATGTCTCCTGGGCCTTCCAATGCAACATGACCCCCCTCTGCCTGGCTGTGCTTTAAAAGCACAATCTATCTTAAGATTTGTAGGCTGTATTTGGCTCCCAGGCAGTATGTTGAGTACTCCTGGGCTAGTACATGCTCACATTAGGTCCAAATCCACACCCTCCTTCAGCAGTGTGGACATATCACTAGGGGATCAGGACAATTTCCAGCGGGCCACACAAGTCCCTGTGTGATGCACAGCATAGCTTCACAGGCACCCCCTATCTGTGAACATGCCAGGAGTGGTTTGAGTTGAGCATGGGTAGGCTGGGGAAGGTGAGGGACTGTAGAAGGACACCACTTCATAGCTCCTCCCATTCTCTCTTTTGGAAGGTAGGTGCCTCAAAATGGACCATATAGAGCCTACTTCAGCCATTGGGCTTCAGTAGTCTTTGCAGAACAGCTGGAGAGCTGCATCAGGGTTGCTTCATGGCCTGGATTAGGAGGGGAGAGAGTTCCTTCCATTTTCCACCCCACAGTCTTCCCAGTAGAGTGGCCCTGCTACTCGGGTATGCTCTGGGCTTAAGATTTGCTTAGGGTTACCATATTTCAACAATCAAAAAAGAGGACGGGAGGAGCCCCGCCCCTGTCCTGCCCCAGCCCCACCCCTGCCCCTTCCACTCCCTCCCACTTCCTGCCCCCCTCAGAACTCCCAACCCTCCCTCCCCACTCCTTGTCCCCTGACTGCCCCCTCCTGGGACCCCTGCCCCTAACTGCCCCCCAGGACTCCACCCCCTACCTAAGCCTCCCTGCTTCTTGTCCTCTGACTGCCCCCTCCTGAGACCTTTCCCCCCATCCTAACTGGCCCCTTAGGATCTTATCCCCTACCCGTCCCCAGACTGCCCCCTCCTGAGACCCTCCCTCCATCCTAACTGGCCCCCTAGGATCCTACCCCCTACCTGTCCCCTGACTGCCCCAACCCTTATTCACACCCCCACCCCCAGACAGACACCAGGGACTCCCACACCCCATCCAACCACTCCCCACCCCCTGACAGCCCGCCCCCCCCCTTCTCTCCCCTGCACCTTGAGACCCCTCCCCTTCCCCCACTCCCTCCCCCTCCCCCCCCCCCCCATTCGCCGATCCCCCCCTGGCCGTCCGCCCCCGGCCCCCGGCACTCTG